>NC_056732.1:52203529-52356029 GCF_019279795.1 Protopterus annectens
TTTATAAATTTTAAATTTTGTTATAAGCCATTGCCGTTTATCTAGTTATATGTAGATTACTTTGACTCAGCTGATTTAGTTGAGACTTTTTCTTGTAAATATGTAATTCAAATTAGATAAGTTTCTTCTGTACAACTTCTACAGTCTATGTGCAGACTTTTCAAATGCTTGGCATTGTTTAATGGTTGTTCGTGTGAAGTTGTATATTTCATGTTAAATATGTTAATAAACGATAAAAATGTTTTTTGGGGAAACGTTTCTCAGTAACGCTGGAATGAGGAATAATATCAAAGGTGCTGGTTAAATCCAGGTAGGCCGTGTTCACAGACTTACTGTTGCACAGTTCTTAAGTGACTTTTTTAAATATGTTCTTTAAGACTTGTAGGCAGGGCCTACCTTTCTCAAAGCTAAATTGATAAGCATTGATGGCTGGTAATCTGACAAGGCCCTTGTTTATGAGCTCCATAATGGTAATATTCCATTGATTTATAAGTTATATTAGTAAGACTAAAGTGATCTACAGTTCTCTGTTGGAATGTACAACAATACCTGTCCTGCAGGACTGTAACCACATAGCCAGTAGAGAGAGTAACACTGAGTAGATCTGAGGGAATTGGTGAAGCAGCCTTTTTATGCTAAGGAGACAGCATAGTATATTGCCTGGACCCCACGGTTTTGAAGAGGGCTTGTGTCACACAGCTTTTCTTGCAGCATTGAATCAGTCTTCTGTTTAATACAGCTCTTCAAAATATACATAGATATAGCTCTTCCGCTCATAAATCCATTCCGTATAAACACACACTGCTTTCTAGATTTGTATATTTTTGTGTGTGTAAAATAGTCTTGCTGTACAATGTTAGTCTAATATCCTGTCTTAAATCAGAATGTTGTAACCTTATTGCATCTAATTGTTGTAATCTTGTTTTGTTGATACTTTTGCACCATGTATGTCTATTTATTGTTACTACGTTGTAATATGCAACCCAGGCTGAGTTGCATTAGGTCATGTTTGATCAGTGCTGTATCCCAGAGAGTGGACGTAAACAAATTAAGCTGTAGGCAGTGGTATCGACTGAATGGAGTTTGAGGGGTGGGGGGGTGGGGGTATGGAGAGGGGACGTTTATTTGAATTAAATTTATCCTCTAATATGTTGGCAGTGTTTTCCGGGTCAGAGTAAGTGGTACCATTTGAGATCAGAGCAGTCCTGCATATTGTTCCTAAGATTCTTGACATAGTTAAAAGAATAAAAAAAGCTTTGTGCTAATCTTTGAATGAAATGGGAATTTTTAATTCATATTTTGCTTTGCAGATGTTAAATGTGTAGGTCATTCTTTTTTTTTTTTTTTGAGGTCATCTTTAGGATGGAGTAGTTTGAGTTTTTCATAGAACCTGTACTCTCTTCCCTTAAGTTTGATATTGGGGATCCACTTTAAAGATTTGTTTCTAAATTTGGCATTCTATTTGTGGTGGATGGTGACAGACTGCTTCTTTGATAACTTGGTACTTGAGACATAGCTTTCTGAACTTTAGGTCTTTTGGGCTTTCCTTAGCTGTTTGCATCCACGTGGATTTCATTGACAGTTGAGAGTTCGCTGTTAAGTGTCCAGTCTTTGCTTTCTCTTAATTATCGGGGAATGTTATAATGCTGATTAAGACAACCTGGCAGGCTTAGGGGTTAATCATGCTCTTCTAATGCTATGTGGCATCATGGAATGTTCTTAAGCATAGGAATTTCAGAGAAAAAAATGCTGAAAGAAAACAAAGTTACCAAGGAGGGTGTGCTCACAGATCATCTGATACTGTGTAATGTATCAGTTTTTTTTTTTCGTTTTCTGTTTGATTTTTGCATCTTAGTTGTAAGTAGTATCTATCCATAATGTACATAAACTGTTGTCATATGGGTCTCCATTTTCTTAAGAAGTGGTTTTGAATCCCAAAAGGGATATGTTGTGCATTTCCCGAAATATGAATTGGGATTAATTTGCCCTTTGACCTTACAGCTTTGTTTTAGTTTTGGATGCTTGGATTAGGTGTCATAATTGGATTTTGTACACTGTAGTACTTTTATAAGCAGATTTGTACAAAAATGAGATTGCTAAACATAATTCAGTATCTTATTTGCAGATAATGTGCAAAATGGCCCCCATGGTAGGTAGAGATATTACAGAGCGCCTCATACTTCCTCGATTCTGTGAAATGTGCTGCGACAGCAGAATGTTCCATGTTCGTAAGGTAAGGATATTTTTAAATTAATTTTTGAATGGATGTTTTGCGTATTAGAAACGTATGGTAGATAACTGGATTTTCTATGTCTTTCTCCCTTTATCCCCCATCCCTGCTCTCCTTTTATTCTTGCTGACCATCAAATCCCTGTTATTTGTCATGAGCTTTTCTGTTCCCCTGATGGAGGCAAGAGCCGACATGAGTGGGCAGTTACTTGGACATTTATGGAGGTGCTTTGTATCTGTCGTTGCATCTAACAGTGAGCTCTTGGAGAATATGATGGGGAAGGTGCCAGTTGCTTTTTGATTGGAGAAGTAGGAGGTCTTTGTTTAAAAGTCATGTGAATTTGTGTATCTGGGCCATCATTCTAGTTAGTTGCATAATCGAAGGTGCTTGGTGCACCTTCTTTTTATTACATGTTCGTTTAAGTGCAAAATCACTTTGAGAGCAGTTTAACTTTTCATACTCGTTCCTCTCTGTTCTAATTACACTTTCAGCAGGTCTCTGAAATGTTCGGACTATGCATTTTAACGTTTCAGGGCAAACTCCTCCTGAGGTCTTCCAAAATGGGCTGCACACTGATCAGCACCTTAATTTCAGTTTCCCTGTGCATTAATAGAAACTGGGACATAACAGCCAGTGAACTTGTCATTTTGTGTAAAATAAAATCCAGTTTCTGCCTAGCAAGTACACTGCCTGGATTCCAGTAAAGTACAAGAAACCTAGAGAAACTGAAAGAAAATCAACAGAAAAGGTGAGGAGAAAAGCCCGACTGGGAAGAGTCCTACAGTTGTTAAGCAAAAAGCAGTTCAAGCTTCAAGTGTGATGCAAGAGGTGGTTTCTAGTAATTTAGAGGGAAGATATCAAATGTACGTAGAGGTGATTAAAATGAAACATTGAAAGAGTATAACAACTCAAATATAAAGCTGGAGAAAGTTTAACTAGTTATTCATATGCACCTAATAAAATTGTTAAAATCAGAGTTTGAAATGAAGAAAAGGCTGGCAGAGTATGAGGCTTTTCAAGAAGAGCTGATTGAAGAAGTAGTGAGTTAAACAGCAAGCTCAGAGAACCTGAGATTTTCTGCTGTACCAGAGAAACTGGAAGATTCAGCTTGTTACTAATTTTATGATAGAAATAAGCAACGGAACTGGTATTCCACAGTAATAGTTAAATGAAAGGACATATCAAGAGTGTGTTAAAACCTGGCCATGAGAAATCAGCCAAGACCTTTATTAGTATAAATGTAATCATACCAGCAGAAGGAGTTGAGCATGACAAAACTGTACCATGAAGGAAAAGTATTAAAAATTGGCAACAGTACATTGTTTCTGGAAAATGATTCACTTTAGACTAGGTTATAAGAGAAGCACATTTATCCTAGCAATCAGGAAATGTCAACAGGCAGGTGTAATATTCAAGCTGCTGTATCCAGCTTTCTTCATATTTTTTCCTTGGGGATCACAGGCATTTTTGGATGCAGAGCAATTTAAAGAGGAAATAAGACATAATGTTTATGCAACAAAAAGTGAGCCAGCAAGCAGAAGGGGACCCAGCATTTCACTCTTGACAAGAAAGCTCAGAGAGTGATGTAGCCAGTGAAACTTTTCCACTGTTTCAAAGGAAAATGCATGAGAGAGAGAGGTTGAGTAGAAGAATCTGGGGTACCTTGGACTAGAACCTCAGTATGGGGTTGGGTGTTAAAGGTAATCAAGAAGATGACCAGCAACATTGATTTGTGAATAAATGTTGGACTATAAAGCATCATTCATATTTTTGAAATATGGCCTTGCAAGAAAAAGTGGCTGTGAAAGACTGAAGTTCCGTACACTTTGTTAAACTTGTGCTTGACCTGCAACACATATAGCACACTTTGTCATTAATGTTTAAAAGGGCACTAAAGGGGAAAATGTAGCTGCAGTTTAAACTGTTTTATTTTTATTTGTGTAAAACATTTTATGCTATATAAATTGCATGTTACATTGTAAAGCAGTTTTGTGTTTGGTACTGTCAGGTATGTTTTAAATGTGGGGGGAGGGATCTTTTCAGCGACTGTTGTATATGTTAAAGGCATTAAAACTCCAAAGGGATTTTTCTTAGTTGTAAGAAATATAAGCTTTGCACTACAACAATAGAAGGAAGACTGTACGTAAATTAGTTTAAGTTGATGTAAGTTAATAATGTAATGCTGTGATCTTGGCCTGCAAGGGTGAGGGTGGGTGTAAAGGTGTACTGATTACAGTGTATGTTTTGTAGAATTAAGAAAATCTTCCTTGTTTTTACAATGGTGGATGTGTAGAGTAATGCTATTGGCTTAAGTTATAAACATTTTTGTAAACAAATATGCTTGAAGCATAGTACAAAATGATGAAATGCATGAAAAATGCTAAGTTTGTTGCATCGGCAAAGATGTTAGCTTATTGCATTTGCATTAGCAAATGTTCTCATTAGGAGATATGAGGTTGCCAGGGGAAGTTTGTACATTATGTTCTGAGTGAAAGTCACAAAGGTTCCTTTATGAATGTATAAAGTTGTTAGCTTTAATGTTGAGAGTTTTGAACATCTTTTGAAAATGGAAATGCAACTTTTATAGGTGCAAATGCAGTGCAAAGTGGATGAGAGGTAGTAGCCATAGGATCATAGGAAATTACTAGACTATTGATTCAGAGGTCATTTTATGCTTAACCATTTCATCCCAATGTAATATCATAGAAATGTTAGTCGGTGCCCAAGATTGCATTTAGTGATGACTGCCCATGTCCAGGAGGGTTGTGGGCTCTCTCCCCCATAAGAGTTTTCTACTAAATGACTGTAAACTTTGACTGTATCAATTCAGTCGTATCGTCAGAAGGCAAGGTTTTAGGATAGCTTCCAGGTTCACTCTTAAGAAGCAGTTTAGTTTTTCTTGTTGTTATCTAGGTTGATGTCTTTTTGGAGTGCACATATGAATAGTTTTTACTTGGGGCTAAATTTTCAAGTAAAGATGTTAATACTTTCAGGCAGAAATTAGGTACTGCATCTGGAATTGGAGTTTTCCATTTAGGAGCTTTTCTTAATTTTGTTTCAATTTCTCTAGCCGATACTTCATCCCATTTCATATCCCGTACATATGAACTTCTTACTGTTTGTTTTACTTTTTCAATTCCTCAAAACATCTGTGGTTTTCAAACAAACCATTGAGGACTGAAGTCACTAAATAATGACATATATTCAAGTTTCAGAGTTTGTGTATTTCAGAAAATGCTTACGAACACATCAACACTTACAGGAAGTTAGGGGCAGGTTACTGGTATGAACAGCAAGCAGAATCAAATTTTTTTGGGCTGCTGCTGTCATTTTCTGGTCAGCACAGGCAGATTTTACTGCCTAGCACTAGACCCAACCTTAACAACTTAAGCAGGGAGTGCCTAACAGTTGTTAAGGCCAGGTAGAGTGTCACTCTGGTACTAGTTGTCTTTTTCTGAGTGTCCGAGTGTGATCACTGCACTCTATGCACTACATAAGTACTTGCACTCAAAGTGTAAAACACACTGTGAAAGGGAGGTGCAGAAAAAGAGAATACCAAAGGAATGTCTTGGAGGGGAGGAAATTATTGCTGCAACATGGATGACATCAAGTATAGCCACCTAAAGTGGAGCATGCAAAGCCAACTTTGAGAATTAAGAACCCACCGCTTGTAAGAACAAAAATAACAGACATATAAAGGTTATGTTAATTATGAGCTGTTTGTTATTAGTGCAAGTTGTTCATTGTTGAGTAGAAATAAGCTGAGATTAAGTGAGCAGGAGAAACGAGAGAATGTAAAGCATAAAACTAAAAAAAAGATCATTGAGGAAAGTGAATAGGAAAAGAAAAAGAAGAACGCGAAGGAAAGGACCAGAGATGATAAAAAGTAAGAGAGCTGGATAAATTAACAATGTTTAACTGGAATGTAAACGGGATAACTAACTCCGTTAAAAGGAAACAAATATTTACACTCCTGAAAAAGGAAGGGAAAAAAGTAGTGGTTCTACTAGAGACTCACTTAACTCAAGATGAACATATGAAACTAAAGCTGAAAGAATACAAACTGCAGGCAGGACCCACATTTAAGGGGACTAGAAAAAAGGGGAACTGCAGTAATGATACATAAAAGTTTACCTTGCAAAGTCATAGAAAAAATAAGAGGACAAGATAGGATAATATGCTGGAATAAAGGGATACATACACTGGGCACCTGATGACAGTAATGGCTTCTTACTTACTCACTCCCTAGAGTGAAATATAATGAAGTCAGAGAGATCATACTAGATGTCCTAAGATTTTATGAAGGCATTCTAATAGTTACAGGGTATTGGAACCAGATACATAACAAGTAGGAAGCAAGGAGTCAGAAGCAGCAAAGACGCAAGGCAACATTGGATGAAAAGAAAACAAGAAACATGATGGAACAATTGAGGATCCTGGATTTGTGGAAACTGAAACATGAGGAAGCAGAGGACAGAGGGTTTATTGTTTATCCGAACAGATGTGGAACATGGTCAGGAACTGGCAAAAGGGAGCATGGGGATTATGTCAAAATTATACAATTAGGACCCATATTTTTTGAGATCATGCCCCACTGACGGTCACAACTGATATACACTAAGACACTGGTAAAATTTAACACTGGCAATTCCCCACTTAAAAGTTGGAAAGGGAGCTAGTTTGCTCTCCCACTAGGGGTACAAATATCCTAAACCTGGTACTCAAATTCAAGAGTGTGTTTCACCCCCACAAGTGTGATGTCATCACTGACCAGATCACAAAGCAGTATCCCTTGAAATAAATTAAAAACTAGAATCCCCACCTAACCCAAAATGTATAAGAACTTTTCTATGGCAAAGAATCTTCTATTAAGTGATGGTATAGCTAGTTTTCATGCTTCCCCAAACCCAAAAAACACAGGAGCCTATGCAAAGGCATACAAAAAAGTCCTGTATGACCATATAAGCAACTGCATAGAAATGGCATTTGTTAATGCCTTTAATAGAGCAGTGCACATTTTAGTTTTATTTCGTGATAGCCAATGTACTTTTTCTTAGGGGTGAAAGTTAGTGTTTTGTGAAAGCATGCAAACCGTCTTTAACAACTGTGAGTTACAGTAATTTTTGTAAGAAAAAGTGAATGGCAATCGTGAGTGGATGCACAGGCTGTAACATGCACTTTGGCATGGGTAACCAGAATTCTGGATTAGGTAACACCTTTGAGTGCAGCTGTCAATTTGGGGCAGTTGTTCCTGTTTGGAAGGTTAAATTTCATATGTTGAAAATTAACACAGATTTGTGCATTTGTTATTAAGTTAGTACGGGATAGGGTTGTTCTAAATGTATTTAGTTTTATTTGAAGATTTTCATTAAAACAACACGTCTTGGAAAATGTGATGTAGGTTCAAATGGAGATGAAGAAACCACTTCATAAAAGGTCAGCCTGCCAAACTGTGTGCATGTAAGACAAAAGTTGGAAATACGCATTCAAAAAGCTATCCCGTATAATAGGTGGTAACAGTAATTTAACATGATGCTACTCTATCCATACCATATTGAATATAAATTGTACATACATTTATTTATGTATTTATTTACCGGGATAAGTCCACTGGGCCTAAAAGAGCCCATTTTCAATGGAGGCCCGGGGAGAAAATCTCCAACGAGATACAGAAAAAATATAAACATTAATTAGTACAGAAGCAGAAACAGTGTTATAGATTCATAGGTTCATAGGTTCATACTAGGCTATCTGCCCGAGGGCATTTACAAGCCTAGCCCATAGTTTTGTGGCTTACGCCACCCCTTTAGTATGGGGAACTATACCCATTATTTTGCTGTGCCTCTGTCGAGCAGTGACACTGAGGTAATATAGTGTCATAGATAGTAAATATAGTGACATATACAGAATATATACATAAAAGTAGGAATCTAGTTTGTTTGATTACAGTAATATATGCAGAAAATATACATTAAAGCAGAATTCAATGAATTCAGTCTGAGTGGTATAAACAGAGATCAGTATTATTGTACCAGGATCAACAAGTGAAGATAAAAATAAATATGGAGAAAATATCAGTCACTAGTAGCAAAAGACATAGGCGTTTAGTAATCATATAAGGAGAGTGAAGATGTTAGGTTATAGAGCAGGAATGTAGCCAGGAAGAGCTGAGATGATTTTTCAGTATTTGTTTGAAGGTGGTGGTACTGCCTGTGTTTCTTATAGAAGGCGGAAGTGAATTCCATAATTTGGCGATGGTGAAGGAATAGAGGAGTTGACCAGCAGGTAAGGTGGGCTCATCTACTTTTAGAAGTAGATGATTTTCAGATCTTAGATGCCTGCTGGAATGGTATTTGGCAAGTAGAGTTGAGAGAGCAGGACAGTCTTTAGGTCTGTAGATTATTTTGTGCACAGTAGTTAGTTGGGTGAATGAGAGATGGTGGGGGAGTTCCAGCCACCTTAATTGTTTCAGTGACTTACATTGATGGGATGAGAATTTGGCCTTGGTGGCAAATTTTGCTATTCTGTTGCAACACATAGCAAGTTTGGATTTTGTAGAACGTCTGATATTACTGAGGATAGGGGCACCATAAAGGAGAGAGGGTAATTAAAAGGTAGTTGCAAGGGTTTGTCTAGTGGAGAGGCTAAGAAAGTGTTGGTGCCTCTAGAGCATACCAACCTTTTGGCGTGTTTTTTTGATGTTATTGATTATGTGTAGGTCAAAGTTAAGGTTTTCATCTATAATAATGCCTAGTAATTTAGTGTGTGGGACAACTTCTATAGTGGTATTGTCTTGGGCTTGTATAGTGAAGAGTTTATCAAATGGAGTGGTTTTCCTAGGAGTTAAAATTGCTAATTTAGTTTTTTTTTTTTTGGATTTAGGGCAAGATGATTAAGCATCCAAGATTCAGTAGATGTGAGGGCATTCTGGGTAATTTGCTGGAGTTCAGAGCTGGAATTTGCAGTGCATATTATTGTAGAGTCATCAGCATACTGGATTACTGAGCATTGTGGGAGAGTGGTGTGAAAGTTGTTGTTAAATAATTTGCAGGTACAGAGAAAAATAAGAGTATTGCATTATATTAAAATGGAATGTAAATACCAGTGCTGTAGGCGAAGCATTTGGAAACAAATGAGCATGTGAATTTAACAAAGGATTTCAGGATGGATTTTCAGCTAGATTATCGGGGATAAAGGAAAAGAGGAATAATACTAATTGAGGAATCCAATAGTGACAGAAGAAAAAAAGACAGTTATGGTAGGATGTTCTTCGTGTTTCACTGTTGCAGTCATTACATTTGGGTAATCTGCTGGCAGGTTGCCCTCAGTCAGCCTGATTAACAAAGTCTTGGGTCCTGCGTCAGTTGCTGTCCCTTCTTCCATGATGTCAGGGGTATAAAACATGCAGCCGACGCCATTACATCAGTCTTTCTTGCCGTGCGGTGTCCGAAGCAGAAGCAGTTCTCAAGTGCCGGTCGGCAGACTCCTGAAATTTTCGATGTTAAGTTGTCAATCTCGCCTTCATTCTTGCTTGATGGGTTCGGAGCCGATCCCTCGGCTCCGACTCGGCACTTGCTAAGCTCGAGAGTCACTTTTACCAGCTCGAGGCAGCCCCATATCCCATGATGCAAGGCGGTAAGTACCCAGATCTCGTTTGCCGCTTCGCTTATGAGGTCCTCCTTTTACCAGCTCCTGGTAAGTGATTCTCTTTTTGGATATTTAAGCCCCTTTTTCTTAAAAAAACCTTAATTATTGGTTATTAGTTAATTTTTTACCTTTTGTGACAGAAAATCCCTGTCTTTTCTATTTTATTTTAGTCAAGTTTACCCATCCCATCCCCCCCCTGTTAGGGTGTGTGTGTTGTTTATAGAAATACCTTTTTGGTATTTTATTTAAGTTAATTTTTGACTGGTGTGTGTGTGTGTTGTGTAAAACACCATGTCAAAGGAGAGGGTCTCAGGTTTTAAGAAGTGTGACTCGTGCTGTCAGAAGATGTCTCTGACAGACGGTCATACTTCTTGCCTGTATTGTCTGGGCCCTCTTCACCTGCAGGACTCCTGTGCTATTTGTCATTCCTTCAGCCAGAGAGTCCTGCAGGAAAGATGTAATAAACTGATCCTTAGGGGCCTTCTTAAGCCGGAGGGCTCTCCGGCTAAGTCGGCTCCATCCAAATCAGTTAAATCTACCAAGGCCCAGGCTTCTGTGTCTAAGCCTGCGGCCTCGGCTCCGACTGCATGCAGTCGAGATCGGCTCCGGCTGGAGCCGATTCTGGCTTAACAGCCTTCGGCACCGATGGCTATCGGTGCCGAATCTGTAGTGACCACTTCGATGTCGGCTCCGATCGGTTCCGACACCCATGTGGCACAGGCATCGGTGTCGGCTCCGATCGGCTCCGACACCGTTACTTTGGTGGCTGTATCGGCTCGCTGGAGCCGATACATCGAGCTTCCTGTCGGCTCCGAGGTCGGCTCCGACAGGATCTATAGTATCGGCTCCGGTGGCTCATTCCCGGAAGAGGTCGGGGTCTCCTTCCTTGGAGCCGATACTTTCGGCTCCGGCTTCACCTCTTCTATCGGAACGGAGCCATCGGAGCCGATCTTCAAGGTCATCCAGGTTGTCAGACCATGACCTAGAGAGAGTGGTCAGTAGATTACTTAAGTCACAGGTACTGGCCCAAATGTTACATAGTCCGTCTCAACAGACGACTGTGGGTCCACACCCCGTTACAGTTCCTCCTTCAACTCTACCCCAGAGCTTGGAGTTGGAGTCTTCGGGAATGGTTACTGCTACGGCTGGAGGACGGATACCCCCTTCTGTTCCTTCAGCCTCTACTCTTATCTCCTCTTCGAGACCTTCCTTAGAGGGATTCAGTGGTCGGGCTTCCATGGTCTCCTCCGAGGGGGTGAGTGGCATCGGACCCTTGTCCGAGCCCGCTCTTCCCCTTGGAGCCTCGGCCTTGGTGAGCTCGGCTCCGACATCTGCCTCGGAGGCTTCCCTTTCGGTGGTCCCTGGAGTTCCTAGCTCTTCGGAGCGGGTTCTCTCGGACCTGCCTGGGAGGGGAGCATTCGAGGTGATGAAGAGTGTACTGGCCACTGGTATCAGTCAGCAGTCTGTTCCCGTAGCTCCTCCCTCTATAGTACCTGTTGACATCTCTGCCACTTCTCTTGCTACAGGACCCAGAGATCCTCCGCCTCAGGTTTCCCCATTGGGAATTTCCCCCTCTTCCAAGGATTCTCCTGATGTTTCGGGAGATCCTCCTAGGAAGAGGACTTGTAAGAGGAAGCATGTAGACTCCCCCGAGTCTGTCACTTCGGATACTGACTTTGATGAGTCAGAGGGATCCCCTAGATCCCCCTCTGAGGATGTCTCCTTCTCAGACATCCTAGAACTTCTGAAACAGAGGGGAAACTGGCCCACCAACAATCCCTCTGAGGATGAGTCAGTATACCTAGAGGCGTTTGGATCTCGGCCCTCCACCTCCTGGGTGTCTCCGCCTTCGACCCCTTATGCAGGTTATTGCACGAAGGCGTGGGCAGCTCCTGACTCTGTAGAGCCAGTCCCTAGGAGGCCTTCAAAATTTATCACTGCCCGTGACAAACAATTCCTTACTAAGGGTGTCCCCGCTGATGCCATGGTGGTGGCTGCGCCACCAAAAAGGAACTTGCAGATCCTTCCGTGCCCGTCCATCCTCCTAATAAGGACTCTAGGACCATGGATAGGTACGGTAAGCGGATGTTTTCCTCAGCGACCTTTGCTATGCTCGCTGAATTGCCTATGTCACTTCACCAGACTCCAGAGGGATGTCCTGAAGGAGCTGGGAGCAGTTGTTCAGGATCCTACAGCTGCAGGGGCTCAAGAAAAATTGCTTCGCAGCTAGGAACCCTCAATTCCATTGCAAACTCCTCCATGCGGCTAATATCTTATGCTGCGGATGGAGCAGTAGAGCCGCAGGCACAGGTGTGGCTCTTAGACGCCAAGCCTGGATGCGGCTATGTGATTTTATGGATCCCTTTAAGGCGCCTTCACAAATTCTCCCTTTGATGGGTCAGCTTTGTTTGGCCCTCAGGTGAAGGAAACCTTGACCAGGTGCGAGCAGGACGGCAAGACTCTTTCTGCTGTTGGAGTCCGTTTTTCCACCCCTTCTAGACCTTATCCCAAAGGACAGAAGGGGGAAGATGTGGTTCCGTAAATCCCAAGGAGTCACGCCGATTCACGTGGTCAGTTTACCCCTAGAGGCAGAGGGGTAACAACAACAGACGCTCTAGAGGCAGAGGGGTCCAAGAACCAGGGAAACAGGGAGCCTCTCTGACAAGCCCTTTCAGCATCCCTGAGGTGTTGCCCGGCTGTCCCTCCTTGGAGGCAGTCGGGAAGATTATCACTGTACCCAGAAGCCTGGCATTCCCTCACTCAAGACAGATGGGTACAGTCGATCATATCCAAGGGTTACATAATTCCTTTCGAGGAAAGTCCCTTCCCTCAAGTTCCCTTCCAGATGTACCACCCGGTCTAAGGGAGATTGCAGAGTCAGAAATCTCAAAACTACTGCAAAAAAGAGCCATTCAGCCAGTTACAATAGACCATTCAGAGCCCGGAATCTACTCAAGGTTCTTTTTGGTCCCCAAAAAGACGGGAGACTGGAGACCAATATTGGATCTCAGCAGACTCAACAAGTCTGTCAGGAAGACAAGATTCAATGGTCACTCTTCAGTCAATTCTGCCCTTCTTACAGAAGGACAACTGGATGTGCTCAATAGATCTTCAGGATGCGTACTATCACATCAAAATTCACAGACGCTCCAGGAGATTTCTCCGCGTTCGGCTGGGGTCCAGTCATTTCCAGTTCAGAGCCCTGCCCTTTGGTCTCACTACAGCCCCCAGAGTGTTCACCAAATGCATGGCAGTGGTCACGGCTCACCTGAGACGACAAGGATTCCAGGTGTTTCCGTATCTCGATGACTGGCTCCTGTCAGCCACCACCAGGCATCAGCTTATACAAGCCAGGGATTACACAATAGACCTTTGTTCTCATTTGGGCATCTCAATCAACTTCTAAAAGTCATCCTTATCGCCCTGCCAGTCTATTACCTTCATAGGCAAACTTAAACACTGTTCGGATGTCAGCTACCCTTACAGAACAAAGAGTTTCAGACATTCAGACTCATGTCAGGATCATTCTGGCCAGCAAGAAAATACAGGCCAGAATGGTTCTAAAGGTATTAGGTCTCATGGCTGCGGCCATTACTCTTCTTCCCCTGGCTCGATTCTACATGCGCCTTCTTCAGTGGATGCTGTTCACACAATGGTCATACCAGCAACTTCCAATGCGTCACCAGATTCTGGTGACACAGACATGCAAAGAGCATCTTGCTTGGTGGATCACATCGCCTCAGGTTCACCAAGGCAGGTACTTTGTACCCCCATCCCCGATAGCCATTGTCACCACGGATGCCTCCCTGATCGGGTGGGGGGGTCATTATCAGTTCAGGATGGTTCATGGGACGTGGCAGCCGTTCGAGTACCATCTGCACATAAATGTCCTGGAGATGAGAGCAGTGCTTTTAACGTTGCAAGCCCTCAACGACTTTCTTCCCGTAGGGACAATTGCAGTCCACACAGACAACATGTCTGTAGTTTGGTATATCAACAAACAGGGCGGAACCAAGTCCTACCCCTTGTGTCGAGAAGCGCTCAGACTATGGCAATGGGCGATCTCCTCTCATCGGTTTCTGGTAGCAATGCATATCCTTGGGAAAACCAACATTATAGCGGACAGATTGAGCAGAGCTATCCTCATGCCTCACGAGTGGTCTCTCAAGCAATCTATAGCGGAAGAGATTTTTCTGGAATGGGGTCGTCCATGTTGCGATCTTTTTGCTACTCCCCAAAACAGCAAATGCCCAGACTTCTTCAGCCTCTTGCCTCTATCAGGCCATCCCCCCAGAGACGCTCTGACCCAGGATTGGCCCCAGGGACTTCTTTATGCCTTCCCTCCATTTCCTCTGATCCCTCAGGTGATCCAGAAAGCTACCGTGTTGAGAGCCAAATTGATTCTCATTGCCCCTTACTGGCCTCGACAAGTTTGGTTCCCGTTCCTCCATCATCACCTTTTGGTGCAGCCGTGGCATCTGGACCCAGTGCCAGATCTTCTGATTCACCAATCGGGTCAGCTGCACCGCTCAATCCCTTCTCTCAACCTCACAGCATGGTTGCTCCACTTCCTTCCTTAGCCAGGCTTCCTTTGATCTCTAACCCAGTTAGAGACATCATAGTAGCTTCGCTAAAATCCTCTACCAGGAGGATTTACACAAGCAAATGGAACGTTTCTCTTATTGGGCTAAGGCCCAAAATATTGATCCTTTTACTGCCCCTGTTCAGGCAGTCCTGGACTTCTTAGCAGAGATTTTTCATGCAGGCTCCTCTTCTTCCACAGTCAGAGTTCAATTGGCTGCTATTTCCAATTTTCATGTCGGGATAGCAGATCATAATATTATGTCCCATAGGCTCTGCAGGGCCTTCTTGAAAGGAATTTTCCTACTAAAACCTCCAATCAGGAATCCTCCTCCTCAGTGGGATCTAAATTTAGTGCTGACATCCTTGATTCTTCCCCCCTTCGAGCCAGCTGTTTCTTGTTCCCTGAAATATCTTTCCTGGAAAACTTTATTCCTAGTGGCTATTACATCTGCCAGGAGGGTGTCTGAACTTCATGCTCTTTCGGTTCGACCCCCCTATTTGGTTTTTCACAAAGACAGAGTATCTTTGAGAACTAATCCAACCTTTTTACCTAAGGTCGCTTCAAAGAACAATCTGAATCAATCCATTGATCTCCCTGTATTTTTTCCTAACTATTCAGAGCTGAACAAAAGCTACATTATCTTGATGTCCACCGTCAACTTAGATATTATTTGGACAGAACAAAAAAATTTAGAAAATCTGATCAACTTTTTGTTTCCTATGCGGATAATAGAAAAGGCCTTCCTGTTTCTAAAGTGACCTTGTCCAGATGGCTTTCTTCGGTCATCTCTGAAATTTATACTCAGGGGAAAACAGCTGTGCTCAAAACCTAAGGCACATTCAACTAGGAGCTTAGCTACTTCTACAGCTTTTCAAGCTAGACTTCCTTTGGACACTATTTGTGCAGCGCCACTTGGGCTACTCCTCACACTTTTGTTTCCCATTACAAATTGGACTTGGCCTCCAGGGACAGAGCCAGTTTTGGCTCTACAGTCCTCAAGAGTTTGTTCCATTGGGCCACCCAGGATAGAGGTGCTAGGACGCGTCCCATCAAGCAAGAATGAAGGCGAGATTGACAACTTAACATTAAGAAGTTATGTACCTACCATAACGCTCCATGTTAGTTGTCTTCTCGCCTTCTTTCTTGCGACCCTCCCTCCTTCCCCTGGCCTGGACAGACCTTGTATAAGAAACTGTTATGCTAAAGACCATTCAGACCTGGTCCTTTTTCCATCTGTAAGTTTTCTTTCTTCCTTTGGGAAGTATTTTATGCTTGGTGCTATTGCCCTTTGTCAGCAAACGAGATCTGGGTACTTACCGCCTTGCATCATGGGATATGGGGCTGCCTCGAGCTGGTAAAAGTGACTCTCGAGCTTAGCAAGTGCCGAGTCGGAGCCGAGGGATCGGCTCCGAACCCATCAAGCAAGAAAGAAGGCGAGAGAAGACAACTAACATGGAACGTTATGGTAGGTACATAACTTCTTATTTTCGAGTTTCAGAACCGAAGTCTTCAACTTAAACCTAAGTACCCCTTTGGGGAAACTTTTTCTTGCTCCTTACTGATGTCAGTAAAAATTAATAATTACATTACTAGTGGAAAGCAAGTACCTCATAAGGATTTTCATTTGTACTGTATTCCTTGCCTAGACCCTGACCACGACGTACCTTGCTGTCTGTTTTGTGCTTTATTTAATCAGCGCACTATCCGTCGTAGGTACATTTTTGCCTCTAAATATTTCAGTTCTTGGTTTAATTATCCAGAAATGACCTCGGTTAGCCATCCGACTACCGTAATTCCGAAAAAACGCAAAGAAAAAGACAGAGAGAGGCAGTCGAGGTCCAAAACTGCTGATGACGCTTCTCCTAAGCCAGTTGCCAGTACTCATTGAGGCACTTTTGCAGCCCCTGATACCTGCTACTTCTGACTCGCAGGCCTCTACTGAGACCCATTCGGAGTCCGGTATGCTGCTAGATGCTTCTCCTATGGAACTCGTGGATGTCTCTATCTTTGATGGGTCTGGAGCCGCTGTGCAGGCACCGGCTTCTGAGGGTGTATTCAGGCCTAAAGACTTGCATATTAAACAGACTCCACCTTCTATTCCAAGGCCTAAATCTCGATCTATGTCTAACAAACCGACACACAGGCCACATGTTCAGGCCCCTATGCCTAAAAACAAATGATCAAAATGGCTGAAGATCTTATTACTCTAATCAGGGGTAGTCAACCCCCCTTCTAAGAGGCCTAGGACTGAGCTTGACTATGATTCTTCTGATCAGGACACTGTTTCCTCTAATTCTTCCAATGACCTAGATTTGTCCATTCCTACCTATGAGGATTCTGATGCAGAGAATTCCATTCCCTCTGCCCCCCCCCCCCCCCCCCGAGGACTTTTCTTTTGGGGAAACTTTACATACCTTAAGGGAGCATTTCCATTGGGAAAGTCAGGAATTTTCTGAATCTAAAAAGAGGCTTAGGGATTTCCTCCTTCTGCCTCAGCATAGGCCTTTGGCTATTCCTCCTTTACTAGATATTGTTGATGTGTTTTTGGAATCCATTATGGCCCCTGATTCCCTGCCTCTGGCTCCCAGTAAACCTGACAGATACTACAGGGTTCCTGAGTCCCACAAGTTCCTTTTCAAGAACCTTGTTGCGGATCCAGAAAACATTTCTCAGGGGCCTAAGGGCATTAAGGCTTCTACTGCTAAAAATCCTACCCCTTCTGATAGAGATTCCAGGGCGCTGGATAGATGGGGTAAAAAAGTTTATACTTCTGCAACTTTGTCAGTCAGGGCTTTAAACTGCCAATTTCATATGCTAAAATATCAACAGCATATTATGGGACTGCTCAAACAGAAAATGATGTTGATTTCAGACTGTGGAAAATAAAGATTTACATGATTTATTGCATTCTGCTGAACAAGTTGGAAAACATACTTTGCAATGTGGTTTTGATTCTTTAGAGGCCTCTTGCAGGGCTGCTGTTACTGGGTCTGTGCTTAGAAGGCAATCTTGGCTTAAGGAGCAAAATCTGCCTGATCATGTTAAAGCAAAATTGTTGGATGCTCCTTTAAATCAGGACCGCCTGTTTGGCAATAAGCCTGAAGAAGTTCTAAAAAAGATGGAAGATAAAGCTAAATCTGTGCAGACTGTAAAAGATTTCTTATAAGTGCAACCTCCAAGATTTAGTAGGCACTGGCCTACTAAGAATTGGTCCTTTCCAGCTCCTTCCAGATCCAGTCAAGCCAATCCCAGACGCACCAAAAGCACCAGGTTTCAGACCCAAGGGACTCTCAGAACTAAGCAATGGGGGTTTTCCACTTCCAAATCTGGGAATAATAAGACACCTCCCTATGGTAAACAGTCTCAATGACTTTCCTTTAAAATTACCAGCACTTACCTTTCAGTCGCCCCTTTGGGGGGAAAAATTACTCTTCTTGCAAAAAACTTGCAACTCATAACCCAGGACAAATGGGTTTTAAATATCGTGTTCCAGGGGTACCGATTTAATTTCCACACGTTGCCAACACCAAATGGGTGGCCAGACCTGCCCCCAAATCAGTGGGCAGAGGCTCAAAAACAAGTACTTTCCCTCTTAAACATGGGGGCTATTCAACCGGTACCAGAAGAGGAAAAGGGCAAGGTTTCTATTCCAGGCTTTTCCTGGTACCCAGAAAAGACGAATCTTGGCCTCCAATTCTGGACCTGTCTACTCTAAACACCTTTCTGGACATTCCAAAATTCAAGATGCTGACTCTTCACCAGTTACTTCCTATGCTAGGCAAAGATGCCTGGGGGGCAACTGTAGTCTTAAAAGAAGCATACATGCATATCCCAATCAGGGAATCTTGCAGAAGATACCTATACTTCAAAGCAGGTTAATTGCATTATCAGTTCTCTGCACTGCCCTTTGGCTTGTCTACTGCGCCCAGGGTATTCACAAAGGGCCTGGCTCCAGTAATTGCATTTTGCAGGCAAAGAAATATTCAACTATATCCATACCTGGACGTTTGTCTAATTCAGGCAGAAAACCAGGCCATACTTATAAATCGTCTGACGTTTGTAAAAAGGGTTCAAACTTGTCTAGGGTACACCATAAACGAAAATAAATCACAACTGGTACCCTCTCAACAGATTACATTCCTGGGTGCAAGCTTGAATACACCTGCCCAGATAGCTTACCTCACGCCAGAAAAGCAAATTCATTTGGTAACTTACTTCAAGCAAGTGGCCACAAAAACCCTGCTATCTGAAAGGCAAATACTGCAAGCCTTGGGGTTCATGGCCTCCTGCATTCTTCTAATTCCATATGCAAGACTGCATATGAGGAAACTTCAGTGGTACTTAAAAAGTCTGTGGATCAACATTGTCACAGCCTGGAAACAATGATTCCTATCATCCCTTGCCTACGCCTAGAGTTCCTATGGGTGGCAGAGGCCTTCCACCAAAACAAGGGACTGCCAGTCACACTACCCCCTGCCGCTCAAACCCTAACTACAAATGCATCAGACTATGCATGGGGGGCTCACCTGGCAGGGAAGTGCATTAAGGGCAAATGGAACCCAAATTAAATGCACTGGCATATCAATTAAAAAGAAATGTTAGCTGTACAGAATGCTCTGACAGCCTTCAAGGACTACATTCATCCAGGACAATTAATGGTAAAGACGGACAACACCATGGTTATGTGGTACATAAACAAGCAGGGGGGTACACATTCCTACTCCCTCTGCAGACTAGCCATGGCCTTGTAGAACATGGCCTTGAGCCACCAAGTGCAACTACAAGCTCAATTCCAGCCAGGAAAACTGAATACACTGGCAGACGGACTAAGCAGAAATCTCATGGACCCACACAAGTGGAAACTGGAACCACGGATTTTACAACATGTTGACAAGCAAATGGGGGAGCCCAGACATAGATATATTTCCCTCCCACCAGAACTACCAGTTGGACACATTTTGCACAAGGACTCCTCACAAATAAGCCTGGAAGGTGGATGCTCTGTCCTTCAGCTGGAAAAACCTATCAGTCTACGCCTTTCCCCCTCTGCTTCTGCTCTCCAAAGTTCTGCTAAAAGCCAAACAGGACAAACCAAAAAATTATTTTGATTGCTCCAGACTGGCCACGCCAACACTGGTACCCACTCCTGTGCAGTGTGTCACAAATATCTCCATGGCACCTGCCCACTGGCACCTTCCTTACTGTCTCAGCAGGAGAACCAAATTCTGCACCCTCCGCTCCCAACATTGAACCTTGCAGCTTGGCTAATCACTTAAATTCACCCTTAGCATCCCTCAGCAGACCTGTGATGGATGCCATCTTGGAGGTGAGAAGACCTAGTACTAGAAAATCTTATGCTGACAAATGGAAAAGATTCTGTGCCTTGAACCAATCTTTAGGGATGAGCACAGCCAACTCCCAATTTACCTCAGATTTTGCAATATTTAACTGAGATGCTTCACAAGGGCCTGTCTTTTTTCCTCTATTAAAAGCCACACTTAAGCTATTTCAGCTCATTATAACACAGACCCACCCCTCTTTTCTCATCCCCTGCTCAAACAGTATCCCAGAGGGGCAAAGAACTTGAGACCACCCAGGAGAGCTCCTACCCCTGCCTGGGACCTTAACTTTGTTTTGGAAAAGCTCACTTTACCTCCTTTCGAGCAAGCTGTTATTGCAGACTTAAAATTTCTTTCTTGGAAAACAGCCTTTCTCTTAGCAATCACTTCAGCTAGAAGGATATCTGAATTACAGGCCCTTATGGCAGTGGAGCCTTTCATCATCTTTCATGCGGACGGGGTATCTCTGAGGACCCAATCCATCCTTCATGCCTAAGTTGGTTTCCAGTGTGGCGCTTAACCAGTCCATTAATTTGCCAACCTTCTGTCCCAATCCACAAAACAAAGGGGAACGGATTCTGCATTCCTTGGACATGCACAGACAACTTAGATTCTACTTGGACAGAACTAAGTTTCGAAGGAAATCTGAACAATTGCTACTGGCATTTGCTGCCGGGTTAGAGGAGAAGGCTATTTCAAAACAAACCATTTCTAAACGGATAAGCCATTGCATTCATTTCTGCTATAAGCACCATGGAAAACCTGTCCCCCAGGTGCTCAGATCTCATTCCACCAGGGCTGCATCTACTTCTGCAGCCTTTCTCAGAGGTGTTCCTACCAGGGATATTCTAGAAGCTGCTACCTGGAGTTCAGTTCATACTTTCACCAAGCATTATCATTTACCAATTTTCTCTAAGTCCAGAGCTGGCTTTGCCACTGCAGTCTTGCAGGGTCTTATAGCTGGTCCTAATGCAGTATAACTCCATCATCCCAACCGTAGCTTTGGGAATCTACCCAAATGTAATGACTGCAACAGTGAAACACTAAAAACATAGTACAGTTGTGTACACTTACCATAAATGTAGATGTTCGAGTGTATTCACTGTTGCAGTCCTGGTTGCCCTCCTTCCAGCTCGCTGTTTTTCTCTTACTATACCTCTACTTTCTTTTACTATGCTTAAAAAAGCCTTTTCGGTGTGTTTGCTTTTGGTCGAAGGTATATTTTTGTAGTTTTTAATTTTATTTGTTCCCTGTTTGGGGGGCACCTGACATCTGGTGCAAGAAAAACTGATGTAATGGCATTGGCTGCATGTTTTATACCCCTGATGTCATGGAAAAAGGGACAGCAACTGACGCAGGACCCAAGACTTTGTTAATCAGGCCAACTGAGGGCAACCTGCCAGCAGATTACCCAAATGTAATGACTGCAACAGTGAATACACTCTAACATTTACATTTATGGTAAGTGTACACAACTGTACTATTGTGGTAGAAAGGGACATTTGACAAGGGAAGAGGATTATACTGGTATTTATTTATCTTCAACCAAATACTGCATTTATGGAGCTTAAGAAAATGTTGGGAGAAATAATCTTTCAGCAGGGAATATTACTTATAGGTAGGGAGTAGAACTTGATTTGCTGTAATGACAATGTGTCGGGGGGGGGGGGGACCTAGAAGGGAAATACAACAAGAGGGTACGTGTCTGAAGAAATTTATGAAATATTTGGAAGACATGAAGTCTGTAGGAACTTAGACATAATTTACTTATTGTTCCCCAACGTACAGTGACTAGGCTAGACCGGATAGAATTTATATTTCACACGGGTCATGCATGTTAAAGTGAAAATTTCAACATGCATCCAGTAACTATTTCAGATCGTGTACCAATAAAAAACTTAGAAAATTGCAGAGTAATAAAGTAGAAATAAGAGACTGCCACTGCCCAACCTACTTGTTAAAAAGGGAGGAATTAAAGGAATGGATTGTGAAACCTATTCAAGAGTTAATACTGAAGATTGAAATTGCTTCAGAAGGCATAAAATGTGGGATAAAATGAAAATCAAGTTGAAAATAGCACAGAAATAAGAGAAATATGGTTAAGTAATTGCCGTTGTTTGGATGAATGACATGTTAAAGTATTGCAGAGTAATGGGAATCTTGGGTAACAAGAGGAGGAGCAACTGCAGAGTGCTAAAGAGAAAAATAAGGTAGTAGTTTGATAATATCTATTGGTTTACAAATACTGCTGTTAAGCAACTGTTTAACTCCAGAGCACTAAAACATTCAGCACAATGACTTGGCCAAGAGAAAGTAGAAAGGGTTGTTGCCAGACTTAAGGAGGCTATGATAATAACAAGAGATCCTACAGTGTGATGATCGAGATATTTTAGAATTTTTATGAACATTTGAATAAAGTAGAGGAATGTGGCAATCCATAAATATTTCCATTTGTGCTCTTTCTTGACTACTTGATTATGCCACGTTTAGAGGTAGATGAGGCTTTAACTAATAGTTAAGATGGGAGGAGATGAGATAAAAATGCTGATGTATAATCAATGAGAGAAAAGTCTCCAGGAACAGAGGGTAATGACCACAAGGACCTTTAAGCCTAGCCATGCATCCGAAATCTCTGACAAGTTCTTGTATCATTGATAAATGTAGCAGGAGCTTAGGAGATGAAATATTTACAAGCTGGGGCCTGATAGATGAACCATTTACAGGCTGCCCGAGCCCGCTAGAAACATAGGTGTCAAACCAGGGATGACTATCCTGCTCCCCATCCAGTTGTCCCAGTTACACTTGTATTGGGTTATGGAGTAACTCTGTTTCACATGGATGGAGAAGCCTGTTCCATAGACTAGGTTAGTCTCTGGGGATGTATACCTGTCTGTCCAGCAGGGCCTGTTTATATCACACCAAAGTTTTTTCTTTAGCATGGATAATTCTGGTGCTGTTTGTTTTGCAGATATGCTGGAGGTCCATCACAGTGGGGTCTGACAATATCCAGGCTTAGATTTGCCCTCAACAGCCTGTAGGAGATGGAATATATAGGGATAGGGTCTTGAAGTGGCCTGCATAGGACATATATTACTCATGCCCTGTATTCTTTTAGTGAGGACCCTCTGTGGACGTTCCAGTTGTTGGATGTGCCTTTTTAGGTACATATCAAAGGGGGCATTGTACTAAATGATAGGTCTGATGAATGCCGAATGGAGTGGAACAGTGACGTCCTTGGACCTAGATACCATACCTTTGTTTATGAGTTGCACAACATAGAATGATTTTCCTCACTGTTGTAGACACGTGATGGTTAAGGCTAGATTAATGTCTGTGCGTCTCCAAGTCCATGACAGCTAGGTCAACTCTTAGGGATGTATTTGTCAGTATGATAGTTTCCAGGAGTGGGTGAATTCCTGAAGGATACTGTTATGCATTTCTTGGCATTTAGTTTTGGTCCATGGCTCTGACACCAGTTATTTTTCCGTCAGCCCTTCCAGGAGAACATTTGTGTAGGTGGGGGATTTATTGACCGTGCCTAATTTGCAATCATCTGCAAATTTAGGCAGCCAGAAGCCATTGACACTGGCCTTAACTTCAGAGAAGTAAATGGCAAAAAGGAGCAGTCCCAGGACTGACCCCCTCCGCTTGTGACTGGTCTCTTTGTAGAGGTAGACTCCCTAATTTGAACTTCCTGGGGTCCTGTCTGTGAGCCAGCTGGCTATTCACCAGGTGACGTAAGGGTTTGTACCTAGCCTGTCAAGTTTTTCAAGGCATTAGACACTGTGCTCGAGTGGGGTACTGTCAGATGCCTTGGCCAGGGCAAGGTAGGCAGTGTGAACCATTTTGCCCTCATCCAGTGCTTTGGTGACGACCTCAAAGAAGTCCAGCAGGTGCAATAGGCATGATCTGCCCTTGAAACCAAATTGGGTTGGATGCAGTGTCTGGAGGATGTTCTTCATGTTTCACTGTTGCATTCATTACATTTGGGTAATCTGCTGGCAGATTGCCCTCAGTCGGCCTGAATTCCAAAGTCTTGGGTCCTGCGTCGGTTGCTGTCTCCTCTTCCATGACGTCAGGGGTATAAAACATGCAGCCGACGCCATTTTCTCCAGTTTTTCTTGCTGCGCGGTGCCCGAAGCAGAACCATTTCGCAAGTGCCGGTCGGCCGACTACTGAAATATTCGAGTTTGAGTTTCAGAACCGAAGTCTTCACTAAAGCTAAGTACCTTGTTGGGGAAACTTTTTTCTTCCTCCATTCCGATGTCAGAAAAAGTTAATAATTGTATTACTTGTGGAAAGCAAATACCTCATAAGGATTTCCATTTATACTGTATTCCTTGCCTAGGTCCTGATCACAACGTGCCTTGCTGTTGGTTTTGTGCTAGATTTAACCAACGCACTATTAAGCGTCGGTATATTTTTGCCTCAAAGTATTTTGGAAACCGATTTAACTACCTAGAAATTTCGTTGGATAGCAATCAGACTACCGGAATACATAAAACAAACGCAAAGAAAAGGACAGAGAAAGGCAGTTGAGCTCCAAAACCGACGACGAAGCTTCTCCTAAGCCAGTCGCCGGTTCGCCGGTACTCAGAGAGCCACTTTCGCAGCCCCTGATACCTGCTACCTTCGAGTCGCAGGCCTCTACCGACACCCATGTGGAGTCCGGCATGCCGCAAGATACTCAAGGTATTGGACTGTCGGATGTATCTCTCTCGGATGGACCCGGAGCCGCTGAGCAGGCTCCAGCTTCTGAGGGTGTATTCAGACCTCAACATTTGTATATCAAACCGACGACAGCTGCAAAACCAAAGACAAAAGCAACTTCTAAAACTAAAAAACTGACACATGAGCCACGTGCACAGGCCTCTATGCCTAAAAAACAGATGATCAAAATGGCTGAAGACCTTATTACCTTGATCATGGGTACCCATCCACCTCCAGATAAGAGCCCTAGGCAGGACACTGATTATGAATCTTCAGAAGAAATAGAAACCTGATCTGATCAGGAATTATCTATGCCTCCCTGTGAGGATTCTGATGTAGAGGAGTCTATATCATCTGCTTCTTCTCCTGAGGATTATTCATTTGGGGAAACCTTGCATAATTTGAGGGAGTATTTTCACTGGGAGAGTCAAGACTTCTCAGAATCAAAAAAGAGGCTCATGGATTTCCTTCTCCCTCAGCACAGGCCTTTGGCCATTCCCCTTGTTTTAGACATTGTGGATGATGTATTTTCAGAGTCCAGCTTGACCCCTGATTCCTTACCTCCGGCTCCCAGTAAACCTGACAGATATTAAAGGGTCCCTGACTCACATAAATTTTTATTTAGAAACCCTGCTGCTGATCCTGAAAGTGTTTCACAGGGTCCAAAGGGTGTTAAGGCCTCAACAGCAAAAAATCCTACCCCCTCTGACATAGATTCAAGGGCACTGGACAGATGGGGAAAAAGGTTTATACATCTGCAACCTTGGCAATTGGAGCATTAAACTGTCAATTTCATATGCTTAAGTATCAACAACATGTTATGGGATTGAAACAGAAAATTATGTTGATTTCTGAATGTGCAGAAAACAAAGAATTGCAGGAATTATTGCATGCAGCTGAACAGGTTGGAAAGCATACTTTGCAATGTGGTTTTGCCTCCTTAGAGGCCTCCTGCAGGACTGCAGTTACTGGATCTGTGATTAGGAGGCATGCCTGGCTAAAGGAACAAAATTTGCCTCATGTTAAAGCTAAATTGCTAGATGCACCTTTACAGCATGATACTCTGTTTGGTATTAAGGCGGAAGAGGTCTTAAAGAAAATGGAAGACAAAGCTAAGTCCATGCAAACTGTGTAGACTTCTTACAAGTGCAGCCACCAAGATTCAGTAGACACTGGCCTACAAAAAATTGGTCCTTTCCTGTGTCAGAGCTCAAAGGGGCAAATCAGACGCCAAAAGGGTTCCAGATACCAGGTGCAAGATTCATACAGGTCAAAGCAATGGGGCACATCTACCTCCAAATCAGGAGGAGATAAAGCGCAAACCTACAGAAAACAGTCCCAATGACTTCCCTCTGCCTACACCAAGCACTTATCTTTTGGCAGCACCCTTAGGGGGAAAATTAGCACTTTTTGCTCAAAATTGGCAGTTAATAACCCAGGACAATTGGGTACTAAACATAGTATCACAGGGATACAGATTCCATTTCCACACACTGCCAATGGCAAACGGTTGGCCAGATCTGCCCAAAAATCAATGGGCAGAGGCACAGAAACAGGTTACTCCCTCTTGGATATGGGGGCCATTCAACCAGTACCAGAACAGGAAAAGGACAAGGTTTTTACTCGACTGTTCTTGGTGCCCAGAAAAGACGAGGCCTGGCGGCCAATACTGAATTTATCAATTTTGAACACATACCTGGACATTTCAAAATGCTGACTTTGCAGCAGCTTCTGCCCGTGCTGGGCAAGAATGCTTGGCTGGTGACTTTAGACCTAAAAGAGGCATATCTGTATGTCCCAATAAGACAGTCGTGCAGAAGATACCTCAGATTCAAGGCTGGCTTAATGCATTACCAATCTTCTGCACTGCCCTTTGGCTTATCTACTGCGCCCAGGGTCTTCACAAAGTGCCTGGCACCAGTAATTGCATTTTGCAGACAAAAAAGTATACAAATATACCCTTACTTGGACGACGGTCTCATTCAAGCAGAGAACAAGGACATTCTTCTTCAACACCTGGTGTTTGAAAAGGTTTCTAACATGCCTAGGGTACACAATAAACGAAAAGAAATCACATAACATTCCTGGGTGCAAGCTTGAATACAACTGCCCAGATGGCTTATGTCACGCCAGACAAACAAAGGCAACTGACTATTTACTTCAAACTGATGGCAACAAAAACCCAGTTATCTGCAAGACAAATTCTGCAGGCTTTGGGTTTCATCGCATCCTGCATCCTACTGATTCCATATGCAAGACTACATATGAGGAAACTTCAATGGTACCTAAAAAGTTTATGGAGTCGACATTCTCACAGTCTGGAAACAATGATTCCTCTCATCCTGCCTACAACAGGAATTTCTATGGTGGGCAAAGGCATGTCACCAAAACATGGGACAAGCCTTCACTCTACCCCCTGCCAGCCAAACCTTAACAACAGACGCATCAGATTATGCCTGGGGGGCCCACATGGCAGGAAGATGCATTCAGGGCATATGGACCCCAAAACAAATGCATCTACATATCAACCAGAAAGAGGTGCTAGCTGTTCAAAATGCCCTAACAGCCTTCAAGGACTTACTTCATGCAGGGCAGCTACTGATAGACGGACAACACCATGGGCATGTGGCACATAAGCAAGGGGGCACACACTCATACCGCCTTTGCAGATTAGCCATGGCACTGTGGGACACAGCTTTGACCTACCAAATATATCTTCAAGCTCAATTCCTGCCAGGAAAGCAAAATACTCTGGCATACGATTTAAGCAGAAACCTTATGGACCCTCACAAGTGGAAACTAAATCCACAAGTCTTCAGCATGATAACAGAGGAATGGGGGCGCACAGACATAGATCTATTTGCTTCTCCTCAAAATTATCAATTGAAAAGATTCTGCACAAGGACTTACCATAGACAAGTATGGAAAGTGGACGCCCTATCCTTCAGTTGGAAAAAACCTATCAGTTTTCGCCTTTCCTCCTCTGCCTCTTCTTCCCAAGGTCCTCCTAAGAGAAACCAAAGATGATATTAATTGCCCCGGACTGGCCCCGCCAATACTGGTACCCCGTCCTAAGGAACCTTTCTCAATACCCAGCTTGGACTTTACCTCAAAGACCTCGACTACTGTCCCAGCAAAACAATCAGATCCTGCACAATCAACTCCAGACACTGAACCTGGCGGCATGGCTGATCATGTAGTTATACAAACAACTCCTCTCAGTAAAGCTGTGATGGATGTCATTTTGGAAGCCAGAAGGCCTAGTACTAGAAAATCTTATGCTGATAAATGGAAGAGATTCTGTGCTTGGAATCACAAGGAACTGATACAGCAGAACCAAATATTCCTCAGATATTACAATACTTAAATGAGATGCTTGACAAAGGCCTATCTTTCTCATCAATTAAAATCCATGCCTCTGCCATTTCGGCTCATTACAATACAGAGCCACCAATCTTTTCTCATACTTTACTAAAGCACTATCTTAGAGAGGAGCCAACAATTTAGGGCATCCTAGAAGATCACCATTACCTCCCGGGGACCTCAATTATGTGTTGGAAAAGCTCACCCTGCCTCCATTTGAACCAGCTGCTACTGCTGATATAAAGTTCTTATCATGGAAAACAGCTGTGCTACTAGCAATTACTTCAGCAAGAAGAGTTTCAGAGCTACAGGCCCTCATGGCTGTAGAGCCTTTTATCATATTTTACCCAGAAAGGGTGTTTCTGAGGACAAATCCTACATTTATGCCTAAGGTGGTTTCCAGTGTGGCTCTTAACCAAACATTTCATCTGCCAGCCTTTTATCCAAATCCGCAGAACGAGGGGGAGAGAATTCTGCATTCCTTGGACGTACACAGACAGCTAAGATTCTACTTTAGCAGGACTAAAGCTCTAAGAAAAACTGAGCAATTACTAGTGATGTATGCTGCAGGATCAGAAGGCAAGGCTATTTCAAAGCAGACAGTTTCAAAGTGGATAAGCCACTGCATTCATTTATGCTACTTACACCATGGTAAACCTGTGCCCAAGGGCATTAGGTCTTATTCCACCAGAGCTGCAGCTACTTCAGCAGCCTTTCTCAGAGGAGTACCAACCAAAGACATTCTAGAGGCTGCTACTTGGATTTCTGTTCACACCTTTACAAAGCATTATCATTTGCCTCTCTACTCTAAGTCCAGGGCAGGCTTTGCCACTGCAGTTCTGCAGGGCCTTATAGCCGCACCTAATGCTGTTTAGCTCCAGCCTCCCAATCATAGCTTTGGGATTCTACCCAAATGTAATGACTGCAACAGTGAACAAGAAGAACATAGTACAGTTGTGTACACTTACCATAAATGTAGATGTTCGAGTGTATTCACTGTCGCAGTCCAGGTTACCCTCCCACTATCGCTGGCATTCTGGAGTTTGTCTTTCCTTCTCTGTCTTCTACAACCTATGTGGTGTATTTGCTTGTAGATGAAGGTAAAGTCTATATAGGTGTGTGTGTGTGTGTGTGTGTGTGTGTGTGTGTGTGTGTGTGTGTATATATATATATATATATATATATATATGTGTGTGTGTGTGTTTTTTTTTTTTTTTTTTTTTTTGCTACCTTTTTGGGGGCACTTGACATCTGGGGCAAGAAAAACTAAAGAAAATGGCGTTGGCTGCATGTTTTATACCCCTGACAACCTGACGTCATGGAAGAGGAGACAGCAACCGACGCAGGACCCAAGACTTTGGAATTCAGGCTGACTGAGGGCAACCTGACAGCAGATTACCCAAATGTAATGACTGCAACAGTGAATACACTCGAACATCTACATTTATGGTAAGTGTACACAACTGTAATTTTCCTATATTATTGATCATTGCCATGATAATTCTTTCCATGGCTTTGCATATGAGACCGTTAAGACTTATTGGTCTGTAGTTTCTAGGGTCTATAGGTGGTCCTCCTTTATGCAGAGGGATGACTGCTGCTGCTGTCCATTCATGAGGCTACAGTTAAATATCAATTTCAGAGGGCCTGATAGGTCATGTTCATGCTATTTAGAAGACATACTGGGATATTGTCTGGGCCCTTGGATGCAGTGTTCTTGGCCTTAAAGACGATTTTAATTACCTGTTCCCTGGTGATGGCAGGGAGCGTTATATTTGATGGCATTTCCTGAGGGAAGGTTGAGGGGCTAGAGGGGTAAAGTTGGAGCTGAATTTGCCAGTAGGCTTGCCATATCTGTTTGCTCAGTATAGGTGGCTCCATTTACAAATGAGGTCTGCACACAATTGTGTATTGCTGTTAAGGTTGCGACCATAACTAAAGAATGCCTTGAGGTTGTCCTTGGCTTGGGAGGACAAATTTACCTCAAATTTGGCTTTGACTTTTTATTTGTCCTCTGTTTAGTTTGAGTGTGCTTTTTTATCCTGCAGGGTGGTGCACCTTCTAATTTTTGCTGTGATTTTCTTCCTTCTGTTATACAGCCTGCTGATGTGATTCCACCAGTATTTCTGTGGAAGTTAGAAGGGACAAAAGTGATAAAGACCTGGAAGATTTTGTTTTGGTGCTACTTTAAAACAAGGGGAAATACCATCATCTTGGAATAACACTGTGGTGGATGTATTACCCAGGGAGTGTAAGAACCTGTAAGACCATCAGAGCAAGCTTCATACATATTCATTTTGGTTTTAAATTGTGATTATAAACTGTTTGTAGTAGCTAAAATAATTGCATAGGTGATGTCCTTCAAGGATGCATCTGCAGTCCTTACAAATGGGTTGTCCTGTCGTCAGGCAGCCCTTCAGTCGGCCGGATTCCAAAGTCTGGGTCTGGCTTCGGCTGGTGTCGCACTTCACCCGATGTCATCGCTGCAGTTTTTCGGGTATAAAGGCATCAGCTGACGCCATTTTCCCCAGTCTTTCTTGCCGCGTGGCACCCGAAGCAGAAGCTGTTCGCAAGTGCCGGTCGGTCAGATCCAGAGATTACTACTACCGAATACTACTTCGAAGACTTCTAAAAAGCTAAGTACCCCGTTGGGGACTCTTTCTTGCCTCAGCCGATGTCAGAGAAAGTGAATAACTGTTTATCTTGTGGGAAACAAATACCTCATAAAGATTTCCACTCCTACTGCATACATTGTTTAGGCCCAGACCACGACGTAGCAGCTTGTTTAGCCTGTGCTTCTTTTAACCGACGGACGCTTAGACGTCGGTCGGAGTTTGCTGAACAGATTTTCGGCTCTGATTTTGCCTATATTATGCCGTCGGATCCTCCGACAACGCAAATTACCAAAAACGCAAAGAAAAGGACCGACACTCGCGGTCCGCGGTTTCGGCCGAAACCGCGATTAAGCAAACCGCGAGTGTCTCGGTTTCAGCTAAAACCGAGCAAGCGGTTCTTTCTTCAGCCGAAACCATGCCTTCTACCGAGGCCTCCTCTAACCTGGTAGAATCGGCTTCTGAAATCCAACCTTCTGTTGCGGTTTCTCAGGAATTATCAGACACTATTCCCCTGGATATTTCAACCCCAGCACGTGGAGCTGCTAGGCCTCCTGCAGCCATGTCTATTAAGGCCTTTGCCAGGGCTAAAGCAGCCAAAGCTTCAAAAACGGTGCCTGCCAAACCCCCTTCACACAGGCCCAGCACCAGCTCCCATATGCTTTCTTTGGCTGAGGATCTCATTTCTTTAATTCGTGGATCCCACCCTCATCCAGACAGGACCTCTCACCCACCTCCAGAAAAGAGGCCTAGAGCAGAGCCCCTGAGCCAGTATCCACAGATGATTCCTCTGATGACTCAGAACATACAGACCCTCCTGAGGCTCCTTATTCCCCTTACGAAGACTCTGATGCTGAAGAGTCCATTCCTTCAGCCTCTCCACCTGTGGAATTTTCCTTTGGGGAAACCTTGCATGCTATGAGGGAACAATTTCAGTGGCAGGGTCAAGATTTCTCAGACTCCAGAAAAAGGCTTAGAACCTTTCTACATTTGCCACAACATAGGCCTTTAGCTATACCTCCAGTTCTTTCTGTTGTAGATGATGCATTTAACGATGCTTGCACTGCTCCTGATTCATTACCTCCGGCTCCTGCTAAGCCCGATAGGTTCTACAGGGTCCCGGACACTCATCACCATTTATACAAGGCTCATTTTGCATATCCAGAGACTATCTCCCAGGGCCCTAAAGCTGTAGCAGCTACTTCTACTAAAAACCCCCTCCCCTCTGAAAGGGAATCCAGGTCCTTAGAGAGATGGGGTAAAAAAGTTTACACCTCTGCTACTTTGTCAGCTAGGGCTTTGAACTGCCAATTTCATATGATTCAATATCAAGAGTTTATGCTTGACCAGTTAACTAAAAAGCTGTCCTCTGAAGAATCTTTAGATAAAAAATATGTTCAGGATATGGTACATAACATACAGCAGGTTAGTAACCATTCTTTAAAATGTGGCTATGATGCACTGGAGGCTTCCTTTAGATCAGCCATGACTGGCACAGTTATCAGGAGACATGCATGGTTGAAAGAACAGGCATTACCAGACCATGTCAAATCAAAGCTTTTGGATGCACCCATGGACAAGGTCAATTTATTTGGTTCCCCTGCACAGCAGGTACTAAAAAAGATGGAAGAGAAGGCGAAATCTGTACAAACAGTGAAAGATTTCTTACAGGTTCAACCACCAAGGTTTAGCAGGAACTGGCCCTCCAAGAATTGGTCCTTTCCGGACTCCTCTAAGACACAGAGAGGCAGGAATAGGCGTTCTAGAGGCAGAAATCAATCCAGGGGTGCCTACAGGGGACGCCAGTGGCAAGGTAACAACCAGCGAGGCACGGATGCAGCCACCACCACTACAACAACACAATCACAGTGACTTGGCTGTGGCACCGCCTACCAGGGAACAACTAGAAGCACCCTTAGGTGGAAAGCTAACCTTATTTTCAAAAAACTGGCATTGCATCACAAGGGAAAAATGGATTTTGCAAACTATAGACCAAGGTTACAGGTTCCATTTCCATACTCTACCAGGAAAGAGAGGAATGCCAAACCTACCACCTACTCAAAGGGCAGAAGCTATAAAGCAAATATCTCAATTATTAAGAATGAGAGCTGTGGAAAAGGTACCATCTATGGAGCAAGGAAAGGGATTTTACTCCAGACTCTTCCTGGTACCAAGAAAAGAAAACAACTGGAGGCCTATTCTAGACCTGTCCGCTTTAAACACATTCCTTATTGTTCCAAAAATCAAAATGCTGACCCTACAGCAGCAGCTTCCCATGCTGGGCAAGGAGTCTTGGCTGGTAACTCTAGATCTCAAGGAGGCATACCTGCATGTCCCCATACGACCAATTTGCAGAAGATACCTCAGATTTCTTGCAGGATCAGAGCATTATCAATTCTCAGCATTGCCCTTTGGCTTATCTACTGCGCCCAGAGTGTTCACGAAATGCCTGGCATCAGTAATTGCTCATTGCAGACTTCAAGGGATCCAAATTTATCCCTACCTGGACGACTGCCTGATACAAGCGGACAACAAAAGCAAGCTAACAGAAGACTTACAAAGAGTCATTTACCTGCTGCAAGCCCTGGGATATACAGTCAATATAAAAAGTCAAGGCTGATTCCATCCCAAAGAATAACCTTTCTGGGTGCAGAGCTGGACACATCAAAACAAATGGCATTCCTAACTGCAGAAAAGAAAGAACAACTACCTCTCTACTTCTTGGCATTAACAAAGCAGAACCATCTAACTGCAAGAAAAGTACTACAAGCCCTAGGCTTCATGGCATCCTGCATAATTCTGGTCCCTCATGCCAGACTGCATATGAGAAAGCTACAGTGGTACCTAAAGAATTTGTGGTCCCAACACAAACACAGCCTAGAAACCAAAATTCCAATAATCCCATGCCTGAAGCAAGAGTTCCTATGGTGGGCTCAGGCCTGTCAATCAAACACAGGATTGCCCTTCTGCAACAGTCAACCAAGCCAAGCCATCACGACAGATGCCTCAGACCTCGGTTGGGGGGCACACATGCTGGGCAAGTGCATACAAGGCTTATGGACTCAAGACCAGCTGCGTCTGCACATAAATCTAAAGGAAATGCTGGCAGTAAAATTGGCAATCCAGTCATTCAGACCATTTCTCCAAGAAGGTCAGTTGATGATAAGGACAGACAACACCACAGTTATGTGGTACATCAACAAACAGGGAGGCACACATTCATATCCTCTATGCCGGCTGGCACTGGACCTATGGGATGTGGCTCTGAGCTACAACATTCAGTTACAAGCAATTTTAGACCCGGGAAAAGAAAACATTCTGGCAGACATATTAAGCAGAACTACCACAGATGCCCACGAATGGATGCTGCATCCGGACATCTTCAAAGCCATCACAAGAGAATGGGGATTACCACAAATAGACTTATTTGCATCCCCACTCAATCACCAGCTAAAGAAATTCTGCACAAGGACGTACCACCCACTTGCTTGGAAGGTGGACTCCCCATCTTTCAGTTGGAAAAACCTGACAGCATACGCATTCCCACCACTTCCTTTGATGCACAAGGTGCTTTTGAAGATCAAAGAGGAACGTCCAAGGATCATTCTGATAGCTCCAGACTGGCCAAGACAACATTGGTACCCATTGCTGAGGAGCATGTCTCGGGAACAAATATGGACAACTACCCCTGATCCCATTACTGTTAACACAGAACAACTACAACATCCTGCATCCAAACCTGAAAACTCTGCAGCTAACAGCCTGGAACATTACATAAGAGCAGTTAACCCGAATTTATCCCAAAGGGTTAAAGACATAATCCTGGAGGCTCGTGGACCTTCAACAAGAAAGAATTATGCAGCAAAATGGAAAAGATATCTCCATTTGGAGTACTGCAAAGGGAAAAGATGCGACACTGGTAAACATAGCCAACATCCTGGAGTACTTGGCAGAGCTCTTCCATGCAGGCCTGTCCTATTCTTCCATCAAGATACATGCATCAGCTATTTCAGCAGAATAAGGCTTAGATCCTCCTGTCTTCTCTCATCCTCTGCTCAGACAGTTTCTGAGAGGAATAAAAAATGTAAAACCCCCCAGGAAACCACCATTGCCAGCATGGGACTTGAACTTTGTGCTAGAAAAATTGACACTTCCTCCTTTTGAACCAGCAGCAACAGCAGAATTACAATACTTATCCTGGAAAACTGCTTTCCTGCTGGCAATAACTTCAGCAAGAAGGGTCTCTGAACTACAGGCATTAATGGCAGTGCAACCCTTCCTGATCTTCCATCAAGATAGAGTGTCCATGAGAACAAATCCTACATTTATGCCTAAGGTGGTATCCAGAGTGTCTTTAAACCAGGCTATCCACCTACCTACATTTTTCCCAACCCACAGAACAGGGAGAAAGGCTCTTGCATACCTTGGATGTACATAGACAATTACGCTACTACCTGGACAGGACCAAGTCCAATAGAAAAACTGACCAGCTTCTGGTAGCATATGCAACAGGAAAGGAAGGAAAACCAATTTCAAAACAGACAATCTCCAAATGGATAGGAAATTGCATTAGATTTTGTTACTCCTACCATGGAAAGAAAACTCCAGAGAACATCAGGCCTCACTCCACAAGGGCTACAGCCACTACCACAGCTTTCTTACGAGGAGTGGCTACCAAGGACATTATAGAGGCTGCTACTTGGACCTCTGTGCATACATTTGCCAAGCATTACAATTTACCTTTATACTCTAGATCCCGAGCAGGTTTTGCCACTGCTGTTTTGTAAGGGATCCTAGCTACACCATAATCTCTCCTTTTTTCCTCCTCCCCTAGTTTAGCTTTGGTATTCTACCCATTTGTAAGGACTGCAGATGCATCCTTGAAGGACATAGTACAGTTTTGTACCTACCATAAATGTAGATGTCCGATAGGAATGCATCTGCAGTCAGGATTACCCACCCACCTTCCCCTCTGTGGTACTCCTAGGGTATTTGCCATCCTTCAGCTAGCTTGGGGGGGATCTATTATGGTGTATTTGTTTGTATATATGTACATACATGCTTATTTTATGTGTTTGCTCTCTACTATTTGGAAACATTGGCATTTATCCAAATTTAGCCATCCAAGAGGGCACCTGGCATCTGGGGCAAGAAACACTGAGGAAAATGGCGTCGGCTGATGCCTTTATACCCGAAAAACTGCAGCGATGACGTCGGGTGAAGTGCGACACCAGCCAAAGCCAGACCCAGACTTTGGAATCCGGCCGACCGAAGGGCTGCCTGACGACAGGACAACCCATTTGTAAGGACTGCAGATGCATTCCTATCGGACATCTACATTTATGGTAGGTACAAAACTGTACTTTTCTCCACTTCCATTGATAGCTACACAACCCAAGCTCTCCTCCCCGCATTCTTTTATCTTCCCATAAAGATTAGGATTTGTTTTTTCGGCACAACAGAAAGACATTGACCCTTTTTCACCACCAGTATGTAAAGTCATTGAGTTTTTGGCTACAATTTTTATTGAAGGGGATAGTTCCTCAACTGTTAAAGTAGAACTAGCTGCCGTTTCTAATTTTCTTGTAAGAGTTAACAGCTTCTCCAAAACTTTGTAAAGCCTTTATAAGGGGTACCTTTCTTCTGAGACCCCCTTTTAAAGATCCAGCTTTGCAATGGGATTTTAATGTAATTTTACAAGCTTTATTTCAAAGTGTGAACTAAAATTTGTAACCTGAAAAACTATGTTTTTGGTATTGGTAACCTCTGCTCAGAGTCTCTGAACTTCAAGCCTCATCTTTTAAGCCGCCTTGTTTAATTTTCAATAAAGATAGGGTAGCATTACAAACCAATCCATCCTTTCTTCCTAGGGGGTGGAGTCCAGCATCAGTCAGTCTATTAGTCTTCCATTGTTCTTTCCAAATGTCACGAATAAAGGAGAATGCATGTTACGTTTGTTGGAAGTCACAGACAGTTACATTTCTATTAGCATAGAACAAAGAATTTCAGAAAAAAACAGATCGTTTATTTATTTATTTATTTATTTTTTTGTGGAATCTAACGTGGGCAAGCTAGTTACCAAATTTACTTTAGCCAAATGGTTAACTGATTGTATTTCCTTTGTCTATAACAAATTGGGTTTATCTTTGTCAGAACCTTTCAGAGCCCATTCAGTCAGGTCCATGGCAACTTCATTAATATTTTTATCCAGGTCTTCCATGGACAGTATCTGTGCGGCTGCAACTTGAGCTAATCCTCGTACCTTGATTACTCATTACAAATTGGATCTGGTCTCGAGGAAAAGAGCAGCCTTCGGCTCGACAGTGCTCAGGAGTATCATTCCTTAGCGTCTTTCCATGATTCTGGTAGCTGGTGACTCTGTCCCAGTTGTTGAGGAACAGATGAAAACTGACAACATCTGATAGACATTATGAAATTATGTACTCACAGTAATGTTCCATCTGTGTTGTCCATTTGCATTCTTCAACTCCCCTTCCTCCAACCCCCCTACCAGTTGGTTTCTGACTTCTGGAAGAATAAAAAGATAAGTGAGCCAAAGTTCCTGCCTTTGAGCTTCAGGTACTGGTTTCTCATCCTAGTGCTCTTTCTGAATTTCTGTGAAACCGTAAGGTTAGCAAGTAAGATCTGAGGTATTGTAGGGGACTACAGCATTATGAGTAAGAGGGGCTTGAGAGTTCCCAGAAACCACAAGCTGTATAAAGTGGCAAAGTCAAATCGGAGGGTTGGAGCCCAATTGTTGAGGAAGAATGAAAATGAATAACACAAATGGAACATTATGGTGAGTACATACCGTTTTTTTTTTTTTTTTGGTCAGAACAATCTCCTTTGTGGCTCCAATCTTATAACCTTTCATTACAGAGACATTCCCATACATCTAGAAGGCCACCCTCGATGGCTTCTTTCAGGTCTATGCAGTCATCGAGGAGCCTGTCCGAAGCAGACATAGTGAGAATGATGTAGAAATTTTTGAGGACTCTGATCCAGCTGTGTGTCCTTCCAGGACCCAGGGTTCCAGTACCAGGCCTTTCTACTCCTGACTTGGTTTCGCCTTAATTTTTCCAACATTTGGATCTGGTGGTCTTTGATACAAGTGCTTCACATGAGGTCCCTCTGTCAGACACTCAACTCTGATGATGTTGAATTGGGGGGGGGGGGGTTTATTGGGAGTCCAGAAGCTGAGAACTCTGTCAGGGCATGGGTGTGTCAGATGTATACCAAGGCTATTGGATCTGTCCCTTCCCCCTCAGCATTTTAGCTATTGATAGCTTTGCCGTTGTGTCTGCTTTGGACCTGAGCCAAGCTGCATCTTGTGAGGGTCTCTTATTTGGGTCCTTGGACCCAAGAGAGCTTCTTCAGAATGGTTTTGGTTGTCGAAGCATTTGAGAAGGCTCTCTCCTTGTCAAGAAAAGTGGTGACCTGCCCTCATTCAGATACAGCCTGACCTTGTCTGGTGCCTGTAGTTTTGATCCAGCATTAGACCTGTCTGTTCAAGGCAGCCAGTTCCAGCAAGCTTCAACAGAGCTTGCAGGGTAAGCTCCCCGTTGGCTTGTGATCCTTCCCTAGATCCTCCCACTTGTGGAAGAGCACAAAAAGCATACACGCAAAAGTAGGCTTTTGGACTATATCTGCATGGGTCTATCACCGTATGCATAGATCTCAGTGTGGCAGAAAAGGTCCCAATGGTCCTCCCTGGAAGATGTCTCCCCGGAGGAGTCTGTGGTTCTCCAGCCTTTGGAGCTGGCCCATCTATATCCTGTTTGCCCCCCCCGACTAATTGAAAGAGTTGTCTTTCCAGCAGGCATGGAAGGAGCTGGGTATGATGTAGCTCATTCCCTGCAAACCTGGTAAGATCTTGGTCTCACCCCAAGATAGGCCATACTGGAGCAAGGGGGGCTGTAGTAGATAGTGTCATGGTGGCAGCAGCCACCAAGAAAGAACTCTGAAGAGTTATACTGTCCATCCCCCTAACATGGAGTCTTGGGCCTTGGGACAGATTTGGAAAACATTTGCATGCATCAGCTACATTTGCCTTATGTGCTAAATTACCTCACTCACTTAACCAGATTTCGGAGGGAGTTGACCAAAGAGCTCTCCAAATCTCTTTCAGTACCACAACAGTGTAATCCTGCAAGATGCTGGATTAGCAGCTGGCAACAATTCAGTGCATTGCAAAGTTGTCCATGTGCCTATTATCCAATACTGTGGACAGCACATCTAGGGCACCAGGCACTGGTGTAGCCATATGCCGACATGCTTGGATGATTCCAATTTTTTTGCAAAGATCTTCAAAATGTCATTTTTGAATGTCCAGTTTGATTCCACCTTGTTTGGACACAGGGTTAAGGATAGCCCTCATCAGGAGTGAAAAAGACTGTAAAGTTGTCTGCTGTTGGCATCTGCTTCTCCACACCTCAAAGGTCCTGTTCTTGGAACCAAAAGGGAGAAAAGTAACAATGTTTTTTAAAATCCAAGGGTTTTGCACAACATGCTCCTGGGGACAGACCCCTCCCCCAGGCGCAGAGTGAGGAAATAAAAATGGACAGTGCCTTAGGGGCTGAGGTGACCCATAAAACCAGTGGTTTTGAGGTCAGTTCACCAACAAGCCCTTCCAGCACTCCGGAGAGCTTGCCTGACTGCTGCAGTCTGGAGGCAGTCGGGGGACACTTAACTTTGCACCTTCATACCTGGTCAACCATCACTCTTGATTCATGGTTTTGGGAGTACCCAAAGGCTACTACATTCCCTTTTATTCCTTCCCAGATCTGTTGCAAAGGAACCTTCCCTGCATTCTATCCCCACAGAAACAGGCAACAGCCAAGAGATTGCAAGGCTGCTAGACAAAAACCATGCAGGATACCCACCAGAGCAGCAAGGATCTGTAGTATGTTAGTGTTTCCTCACTTCCCAGTGATGACCAGAAATTCTAACATTTATCCAGTGTTCGCATTTTATCCTTTTCTCAGTAGCCATCCACGAAAAAAGTTTACAGAAGTAAGTGGAAGAGTTTTTCTAAATGATTCTCATTCAAAAGGTCTAGAACCTTTTCCTGCCCTCTTAGCATCAATTGTAGACTTTCTTGCAGACCTTTTTAAGGCAGGAGCTAGCTACTCCATGAGTAAAGTTCATCTGGCAACTATTTCAAACTTTTGTATAGGCGATGAACAGACCTGTATTGCATCTCTGAAACTTCCATTGGCCTTTTTGAAAGATACCTTTCTCCTGTGTCCTTTATGGGATCATGTTCTACCTCAGGATACTGCTATATAATTGCAGGCTTTGACAAAACCCCCTTTTGAACCTGCGGCTGTGACAGACTTGACACTTTTGTCATGGAAATTGAATTCTTGGTGATAACTTGGCAAGGAGGATTTCAGAACTGCAAGCCTTGTCTTGTAGACTAACAAATTTCATCTTTCACAAAGATAGGATGCCCGTCTGCACAGTTCCAATTTCTTTCTCAAGGTTGCTTCTGAATCTTCCTTGAATCAGGCTATTCATCTACCTTTGTTTTTTCCCTGCTTCTCAAACAAAGGTGAATGTCTACTACACTTATTGGCTGAATGTTGTCTGTTATGTTTTGTTTACATCATAAGAAGGCTACAGGGACTGGCCAGCTTTTTGTCTCCTTTTCTAAAACTAAACTAGGACCATTGTCTCCAAAATTGCATTGTCCAGGTGGTTGTCAGATTGCATCACGTTTGTCTGCGGAGTCAAGGGATTGTCACAGCATAACAAACCTAAGGCACATTCAATGAGAGTAGAAGCGACCTTTACAGCTTTCGTTTCTAGCAAACCTACTGATGATTGTCATGCTGCTACTTTGGCCTACGGTGCACACATTTCTGTCATTACAAGTTGGACGTGTAGTTTAGGTCTATGGCTTCGTTTGGCTCCATCTTCTGGAATGTCCTTGTATAAGTACTGTCAGGGTTTGTGGTAGATGGGGACTCTGTCATAAATTGTGATGGATGGGAAAGACAGCAATGGTTACAAAAGTTCTGTACTTACCATGACTGTAGATCCATCTCGTCTTCCATTCATCTTGGACTTCTCTCTCTCTCCATCACTGATCAAAATTGTCACTGTCTTTACTGTACTGGACTTGTCTGGAACCTTGTCTTAATGTTAGCCATTGACTGTATTTTGTGATCACTTCCAGTTACTTTTTCCTTTGTAAATTGTGTAAGTTGAGCACTCTGAATGAATAGGTGGGCAAACTTGATCTGAGAAGCAGTTAGGGTGAAGGGGGTTGTGGGTAGGGGAAGGACCCTGTACCTTGGATCCAAAGTCTGAAAGTTAACTTCATCAGATCTGGTCAGATCTGACATAAACCCAAACATAAAACTACTGTTCAATCTCAGCCTTACTACAGGATATGTACCCAAAGAGTGGCGTACAGCAACAGTGGTCCCTCTCCACAAAGGTGGTGCCTCAACGGATCTTGGAAACTATCGCCCCATAAGCCTGACTAGTTTGGTCTGCAAAGCTATGGAAAGGATCATCATGGATAAATAAAGATATTGGGGACCTACAGACACTGGATCCTACCTAGTTTGGTTTTGTTAAGGGCAGATCCTGCCTCTTAAACCTGGTTGATTTCTTTGAAACAGTCACTAAGGCCATTGACGAGGGGAAGGTGGTCCACACAGTCTACCTGGACCTCGCAAAAGCCTTTGATACAATACCCCACTCAGGCATTATAGATAAGCTCACCAGCTTAAATGTAAACCCCTATGTCACTAGATGGGTTGAAAACTGGCTCAAGGACAGAACCCACATGGTTAGAATTGCTGGAGCCATGTCAGACTCCAAACCAGTTACAAGTGGCATCTCACAAGGCTCAGTCCTGGGACCTCTCTTGTTCGGTATATATTTCTCGGAGGTACAGGCCAACACGGAAGGACTGTGGCTGACCAAGTTTGCAGATGACTGCAAACTGGGTGCCATAATCGACTCTCCAGCCGACACAAGCATCCTCCAAAAGGGCCTCATAGAAACAGACAACTGGTGCCAGAGCCATGGCTTCAAGCTAAACGCCAAAAGTGTATAGTCATCCCCTTTGGCAAAAACAAAGTGCCCACAAATTACCACATAGGTGGTAATCCATTAAGTACAGAAGAAGTAATTAGGGACCTGGGGACCCAAGTTGATAGCAATCTCTCATTTGACAACCATGTGGCCAAAGTGGTTAGAAAAACATTTTATATAGCCCACCTAATCATGAAGGGATTCACATCTAGATCAGGGAGGTCATCGTGCCTCTTTACTCATCCCTCATCAGGCCCATAATTGAGTACAATGCCTTTTGGGATGTACCTTACCAGACACCTGCAGCAACTGGAAAGACCCCAAAAGTACCTCACCAAGAGGATCAAAGGGCTCAAACAGATGCCATATGCTGCCGGTTAAAGAAACTCCAGCTCTACTCAGTGGCATACCGCCTGCTCAGAGGCGATCTGTGCCTGACGTATAAAGCCATGTCTAACCCGAATTAATGGACATGCTGCACCTCAAAAATCCAAATCCCATCAAGCTCTGGCGCTCGAGACTTGAACCTCAGCACTGAAATAAATAGGACATGCTGGAGGGACAGATTCATAACCCAGAGGCTCCCTTCACTCTGGAATAAAATCCCAGTCCAGGTTAGGCAGAGTCCCTCATTGACTCTCTTCAAGAGGAATCTTGATGAGTGGATGGGAGATCGTAGGTTTACCCCGGGTATCACTTCTGTGCCACTGTTAGACAGAGGCACAGTATACTAACCTCGAAAAAGGGCATAGCAAAATTAATTTAAAATGGGTGGCGAAAGCCAAACAGACTCTGGCTAGGCTTATAAATGCCCTAGGGGCAGATAGCCTAGTATGAACCTATACCTATAAACAGTGATGGCTGGAAGAAGACAGCATGAATCTAACAGTAAACTACCTAGTTAAAATAAAACTGCCGCTAACATTAGTGGTGGTAGCAAAAACCATAGAAAGTGGAGAACAGGGAATGAGGCAACAGTGAAGGAGTTAAGGCATTTGGTTATGGTCAAGTGGGTGAACCCGAGGGAGGAGTTATTGAGGGAGACATCCGGGCAGAAATTCCTTAACATATGGTTGCCCTGGTTTAAATGATGTAGACAAGAATGATTACTTTTTATGAGCAGGGAAGGAATAGGAATTTGCTAGTGTGTAAATAGGAAGTAGTCTGATTTTTGTTTCCAGTAAGTGAGGAAGCCTTCTACAGGTAAAAGTAATTTGTGATGCTGTTCCAGTGAGAGGTCAAAGATAATAGATGGTTGGAGTGTGACATGGAGGAAAGATTAGGCCCTGTGGAATACGAGATGATGGCGTGGGACAGGGAGTTTACATATAGGACAGCAGGCAAGACTGGAAACAGTCTTTAGAGTGGAAAAGAAGGCAAGCTGGACTGATTGTAAATGTATATGAGAGCTTCCTTCTGGTCAGTAGGCACCCAAATGCAAATGTATTACTGCTGTTGATCATTTATAATTGTGTAGCAAGAAAAAAGAATATTCATTTCCAAATCTTTTATAACCAGTGTTTGGAGGAAGGATCAGATTGTCAAATGTCCATTGCACAGGATCTGATGTTGCCAGTAGCTGAAACAGTATCAAAATGTCTGTTAAAGTAGGAACACCCAGACACTTGAACCTTGAATTGCACTGTGCTCACCTTTGATCACGTGATCTTTCCCATTCTCCAAATGGGGTTGCTATAAATCTTAGCTGTAAGTGAATGCGGAGTCCTTTCATGGTTGGGTAACTGACATTTCATTGTCTAGTGGAGAAGTCTGGTACAGCTTACAAGCTCACTGGCGACAGTGCCTTGTGCTGCTGGGACCATGACCTTGCTTTTGCTGGTTGTTTTACCAGTATCTTTTTCAGTTTCGTGACTGCATTCAGTACTACTCCTGTACTTTAACTTTTAAAGTATTCTTGCCCTTGGAAAGCAAAGAAAGGGTCACTTGGAAACAAACTGGGTACGTCATTTTGAGTTCGTCATCTGTGTGAGGATGTGAGGTAGTGCCAGCTATGCCAGAGAGAGTAGGGCCGTGCATGTGTAACATATGCCAGCTTAAATGGCTGGAGTTTTGTAAAGAATTATGTAATTTGACTATTAAACTGATTTGTACAGATGCTTATGTTAAAAATGCATTTGTAAAGTTGCTTGTGTTAAAAATGTATCACCAGTGGATCCTGCTGGACAGAAAAGAAATGCACATGTACGTCAGACTGCATTGTAACTTATGAAATGTATGTATATGTTAACAGAGGATGCTGGAAGGGAAAGGGTTAAGCTCAGCCCAGTTGACCTTAAGAAAAATAGTTTGAAATTAAATGGCTTGGTTTAGGTCTGAACATTTTATCTCACAGGCCTGACTGCACCAGAGATGCAGTGTCTGGGCTGGGGTCCTGCTCTTTTTGTCCTTAGTGGCGAACTAATTGCTACCCTGGGGTGCCAGAGAATGGCTGGTTAGTCTCTGCAGAAGGATGAAAGTATTGGAATTGTTTTACAGTCTCCAGATGCTGGAATAAGTCTTAGCAGGATTCTGGGTGTGTATTGTGACACATCTGTGCTAGATGTTCTTCGTGTTTCACTGTTGTAGTCATCACATTTGGGTTTTCTGCCTGCAAGTAGCCTTCAGATGGCCTGAATACCAGAGTCTTGGGATTTCTGCATCTGATGCTGTCGCTTCTTCCATGACGTCAGGGGTATAAAACATGCAGCCAACACCATTACATCAGCTTTTCTTGCCGTGCAGAGTCCGAAGCAGAAGCAGTTCGCAAGTGCCGGTCGGCCGCCTCGTGAAATTTTCATTTTTCGAGTTTCAGACCTGAAGTCTTCTAAAAGATATGTACCCCGTTGGGGATCCTTTTTTTTCTTCCTCTAACTGATGTCAGAAAAAAATAATAATTGTCTTGCCTGTGGAAAGCAAATACCTCACAGAGATTTTCATTCTTACTGCGTCACCTGTTTAGGCCTAGACCATGACGTTCCTTGTTGTGGTTTTCTGCCTTGTTCAACGTCCGAGCTATTCGTCATCGAGCTATTTTTGTCACTAAATTCTTTCGCTTTTGTTCTCCGTATTCCAAAATGGCTTGGATAAGCCATCTGACTACCGATCTTCCAAAAAAAACGTAAGGCTAAAGACAGAGACAGACCGCATAGGTCCAAAACTGCCGATGACGCTTCCGTTAAGCTAGTCGCCAGTCCACCGGTATTCAGTGAGGCGCTTTCGCAGCCCCTGATACCCGCTTCTATAGATTTGTAGGCCTCTACTCAGACCCATTTGGAGTCCGATATGCCACGAGATGCTTCGACTTTGGAACCTGTGGATGTCTCTACCTTGTATGGGTCTGGAGCCACTGTGCAGGCACTGGCTTCTGAGAGTGTATTCAGACCTTCTGATTTTCATTTTAAACCAATGACTTTGTTTCAAACCAAAAATACCAAATTTCTCAGGTCCAGAGTTCGCACTATGCCTAGGAAACTGACCAAAGTGCATTCTCAGGCCCACATGCCACAGAAACAAATGCTTAGAATGGCTGAAGACCTTATTACTTTAATTAAGGGAAGCCAGCCTTCCCCCTCAAAAAGACCAAGAACTGATTTTCCTTCTGATTCTTCAGATCATGAGTCCGATGCTTCTGACCCTTCTGATTACCAGGACATACCCATATCTACCTATGAGGATTTTGATGCAGAGGATTCCATTCCCTCTGCTTCCCCACCAGAAGATTTTTCATTTGGTGAAACCCTACATACCCTTAGAGAGCATTTCCGCTGGGGGTGCCAGGACTACCCACAGTCCAAAAAGAGACTCAGGGAATTATTAAACTTGCCTCAGCACAGGCCTCTAGCTATCCCGCCTGTTCTGGAAATTGTAGATGATGTCTTCATGAAATCCAGCCTTATCCCTGATACTTTGCCTCCAGCTCCCAAGAAACCTGACTGGTACTACAGAGTACCTGACTCCCACAAATTCCTTTTTAAGAATCCTGCTCCAGATCCAGAGACCATTTCCCAGGGACCTAAAGGCATTAAGGCTACACAGACAAAAACCATACCCCTTTGGACAGGGATTTCTAGGGCTTTAGACAGATGGGGTAAGAAGGTATACACCTATGCTACTCTTGCCATCAGGGCTTTAAATTGCCAGTTTCATATGTTAAAGTATCAGCAACATATTATGGAGCTAATTAAACAGAAAATGATGTTGATTCCTGATTGTGTAGAACATAAAGATTTACAAGAGTTAATGCATTCTGCTAACTAAGTTGGAAAGCATACTTTGCAAAGGGGTTCTGATGCTTTAGAAGCATTTTGCAGGGCTGCTGTCACTGGGTCTGTTCTTAGAAGGCATGCTTGGCTTAAAGAACAAATCTTTTCAGACCATATCAAAGCAAAATTGCTAGATGCTCCATTAAACCAAGAACGTCTGTTTGGCACTAAAGCAGAAGTTGTCCTCAAAAAGATGGAGGAAAAAGCTAAATCTATGCAAACAAAGGTTTCCTACAGGTACAGCCACCTAGATTCAGTAGGCATTGGCCTTCTAAAAACTGGTCTTTTCCAGTCCCTCCCAGACCTTCTCAGTCCAAACCCAGAGGCAGCAGACCAGCAAGACTACAGTCTCAGGGTATTCACAGATCTAAGCAATGGAGTGCTCCCACCTCTAAAACAGGGAGTAGTAAGCCACCATCCTTTGGGAAAATTTCACAATGACTTATCCTTAACTCTTTCAAGCCTTGCCCAAGTACTTGCACCCTTAGGAGGAAAAGTAGCCCTCCATGCAAAAACTGGGAGTACATTACACAGGACAGATGGGTCTTGAACATTGTATCCCAGGGATACAGATTCTACTTCCATTTACTGCCAACCCCAAGTGGATGGCCAGACCTCCCCCCAAACCTGTGAGCAGAGGCCCAAAGCAAGTACTTTCTCTTCTCAGTATCAAGGCTATTCAGCCTGTCCCAGCAGAGCAAAGGGGACAAGGTTTTTACTCCAGACTGTTTCTGGTATCTAGCAAAGAAAACTCCTGGATCTGTCTATTCTCAACACCTTCCTGGTGGTTCCAAGATTCAAAATGCTTACTCTCCAACAGCTGCTTCCTGTGCTAGCCATGGACTCCTGGCTAGCCACCCTAGACTTAAAAGAAGCTTATCTGCACATCCCCATAAGGGAATCTTGCAGGAAATATCTACATTTCAGAGCAGGCTCTATGCACTATCAGTTCTCTGCACTTCCCTTTGGCTTATCTACTGCGCCCAGGGTATTCACAAAATGCCTAGCTCCAGCCATTGCATATTGCATGCAGAGAAAAATTCAAATTTACCCATACTTAGACGATTGCCTGATCCAGGAGGACAGTCAGGAATTGCTACTCCAGCACCTGACATTTATAAAGAGTCTTCTAACTTCACTGGGGGGTACACCATCAATGAAAATAAATCACATCAGGTACCCAGTCAACAGATGTATTCCTGGGAGCAAGCTTGAACACAGCTTCCCAGATTCCATTCCTCACTCCACAAAAACACATTTATTTACAAACTACTTCAATCTACTGGCCACCAAAACCCAGCTATCTAATAAAAATACTGCAAGTCTAGGGTTCATGGCCTCTTGCATTCTAAATTCCATATGCAAGACTGCATATCAGGAAACTTCAATGATACTTCAAAAGCCTCTGGTGTCAACATTCTCAGGACCTGGAAACAGTGATTCCTATCATTCCTTGACTAAGGACAGAGTTCCTTTGGTGGCAGAGACCTGCTATCATAACAAGGGACTCCCTTTCACTCAACCCCCTGCCGTCCAAACCCTAACAGACTCATCAAGACTATGCATGGGGGGCTCACATGGCAGGACAATGCAGTCAAGGCAAGTGGAGCCTAAAGCAAATCCACCTGCATATCTTACAAAAAGAAATGTTAGCTGTACAGAATGCTCTGACAGCCTTCAAATGCCTTATTCTTCCTGGGCAACTATTGATAAAGACGGAGACAACACCACAGTTATGTGGTACATAAACAAACAGGGGGGAACCCATTCCTACCCGCTCTGCAGGTTAGCCATGGCTCTGTGGAACACAGCCTTGAGCAGTCAAGTGCACCTGCAAGCTCAATTCCTGTCAGGCAAACTAAATTCACTGGCAGACGACTTAAGCAGAAATCTAATGGACCCACATGAGTGGAAACTGAAACCCAAACGCTTCTGATCCACAGGTGGGGACACCAGAGGTGGACCTCTTTGCTTCCCCTCAGAACTATCAATTGAGCAAATATTGCACCAGAACTCTCCACAGCCAAGCATGGAAAGTGGATGCCGTGTCCTTTACATGGGAAAACCTCTCAATGTATGCCTTTCCACCTCTGCCACTCCTAAAGATCAAACAGGACAAGCCAAGGACAGTCTTAATTGCACCAGACTGGCAACGCCAGCACTGGTACCCACTTTTGTGCAGTCTGGCAGTAGTGTCACCATGGCACCTGCCTCAGACACCTTCCCTGCTGTCCCAGCAGGAGGGCCAGATTTTGCATCCATAGCTACGAACCCTGAACCTAGCAGCCTGGCTCATCACCAGCAACCCTCAGTAAACAGGTGCTGGATATCATTCTTGAGGCAAGGAGTCCTAGTACTAGAAAATCCTATTCAGAAAAGTGGAAAAGATGCAGTTCTTGGAGCCAGTCTCAGGGAATGGACACAACTGTAGCTAGCTTACCTCGTACACTAAATTACTTAACAGAAATGCTCCACAAAGGCCTATCCTTCTCTTCAGTTAAGATTCATGCCTCTGCCATCTCAGCTCGTTATAATGCTGAGCCACCCCTCTTCTCTCATCATCTGGTCAAACAGTTTCTCAGAGGAGCCAAAAATGTAAGACCCCCCCCCCCCCCCAGAGAGCTCCCACTCCAGCCTGGGACCTTAACTTTGTATTGGAGAAGCTCACGCTTCCACCCTTTGAACCTGCTGCTACAGTAGAGTTAAAATTCCTCACCTGGAAAACAGCTTTACTTCTAGCCATCACTTCAGCAAGAAGAGTGTCTGAATTGCAGGCACTTATGGTCGTGGAACCCTTCATTATCTTCCATGTGGACACGGTTTCCCTCAGGACTAACCCATCTTTTATGCCCAAGGTGGTGTCTAGTGTGGCTTTAAACCAATCCATTAATTTGCCAACTTTTTTCCCTAATCCTCAGAATAAAGGGGAAAGAATCCTGCACTCATTGGATGTGCACAGGAAGCGTAGATTCTATCTGGACAGGACTAAACCTTTCTGAAAATCTGACCAGCTGCTAGTCAGCTTTGCTACAGGGGCAGAGGGCAAGGCCATTTCAAAGCAAACCATTTCTAAATGGATAGCACACTGCATCCAGTGCTGCTACAAACACCATGGGAAACCTACCCCACAGGGGATCAGAACACATTCCACTAGGGCTGCATCAACCTCTACAGCATTTCTCAGGGGAGTCCCTACCCAGAGACATCCTGGAAGCTGCAACCTGGAGCTCTGTACACACCTTCACCAAGCATTACCACTTGCCTATCTTTTCTAAATCCAGAGCTGGATTTGCCACAGCAGTCTTACAGGGCCTGCTTGCCAACCCTAATGCTTCTTGACTGCCTCCACCCATCCTCAGCTTTGAGAATCAACCCAAATGTGATGACTACAACAGTGAAACACGAAGAACATAGTACAGTTGTGTACACTTACCATAAATGTAGATGTTAGAGTATATTCACTGTTGCAGTCCTGGTTACCCTCCCTCCAGCCCCTGACTTCTCCATACTTCTACCTATCCTTTTTGTTTGGCCATATCTTATAACATTGGTATTTACTTTTTACTGGTGTGTTCCACACCATGTAATTGCTTCCTATTTTGGGGGCTCCTGACATCTGGGGCAAGAAAAACTGGTGTAATGGCATTTGCTGCATGTTTTATACCCCTGACTGACGTCATGGAAGAAGCGACAGCATCTGATACAGAAATCCCAAGACTTTGGTATTCAGGCCAACTGAGGGCTACCCTGCAGGCAGATAAACCCAAATGTGATGACTGCAACAGTGAATACACTTGAACAACTACATCAGGTGACCAGATTTGTTGCCATTCTGTAGCCAACACTGAAATTGTATTTAGGTACTAGTGAGATGATGTGACCTAGGACACTCAGCATTCTGTTACTGGAACTGATAACAAAGACAGTTTTACATCTCATCTCATCTTGTCTTGCTCTAGCAAGTATGTAACAGTAATTCTGCAGTCAGGAAAATATTGTGACACCACTGGTTAAATATTACTGTTATGTAGTCCAGTCTCGCCTACATTCTTACCCGTGGGTTCAGAGCCGAATATCGGCTCTGACTCGGCCAAACTTTTCTAGCTCGAAGTCTTCTATTGGCTGGGCTAAGAAGGTATCCCATATTGCACTGCTCCATATCCCCAGATCCCGTTTGCCGCTCGTGTAGCTCTGACGTGGTCTCACTGTTGGCTGTGGCGAAGTACCCTTTTTTCTAATTCTTCTTGAGAGTTTTTGCTGAAAACAAAAGCTATTTTAATAGCTATTTCCTTAGTGTTTTTTAGGCTTAATTGTTGTGTGATTGTTGTGGTATCCCGCTAGCTGTTCCAACGGGCTAGGCCCGTTTCAGTTAGAGGACCTAGTCCATCCCCTTACTTGTCTCTGTTTTCGTTCTTGGCTTCTAAAATTGTTTAAATTAGAGGTTTTAGTGTTTTCAGCTGGAAAAACAACCATTTTAGTTAGAGGCTTGTTAGTCTGAGTCGTCCTAGTGTGTGTCCCTTTCACTTGTGTGTTCAATAGTTTGTGGAGATTTTTGTTCAGCTAAGTTCCCCCGCTTAGTGTGGTGTTTTTTGTGTTCCCGTAGTGGTGTTTTTCCAGTCAGGCAGTGACTTCTCATTGGTTGGGCTTGGTGATTATTTCGAGATGTCTAAGGATTCCAAGGAGCACAAACCTTTGAGTTTTAAAAAGTGCTCTAAGTGTGGTTACAAGATGTCCATCACCAATGGACATTCAGTATGTGTTTATTGTCTGGGGGCAATCCACCTGCAGGAGTCCTGTAGCTTCTGCCATGCTTTTAGTCTCAGGGTGCTCCAAGAAAGAAAGAATAAATTAAAACCCTCGTTCGAAGAGGCCATGGATTCTACTTCCAGCTCAAAGTCAAAATCCACTAAGTCTAAAAAGAGATCTCCGGCTCAGTCAGTCTCCTCGGAGCCACCGGAGAAAGTGATTATACTAGCTTCGACCTCCTCGGCTCCACTGTCCTCGGGGCCACAAGAAGTGTCGGCGTTGATGGAACCGGTGTCGGCTCCAGTTATATTGGAACCTCTTCTGAGCTGATCGCCCGGTACTAGACCAGTGTCTCCTGAGAGGAAATCCAGATCTCCCTCCCTGTCCTCCAAATCCTACAGGACACTTTCAGATGTGGATGTCGATAGGGTGGTGCAGAGACTCCTGCAGTCACCGGTTTTGGCTAAATTGTTCTCCGCTCTGTCCCAGTCAGCTCCGGAGCCTGTTCGTTATCTTCTTGGATTCCTTCTCCGGGCCCATCTCTGTCGTCAGAGCCGGAATGCTCCGCTCCGTGTGATGTTCCTAGGTCGGTGCCAATGGCCCCTCCGGGCTCATCGGTGCCGACGTCAGCTCTGACCCCGTTGGCTGTGTCCACGGGACTCGGGATTCCTCGGTCGGGCCTGAGGGGGACACCTCGGGACACCTTTCGGTTCCGAGTCTCCCTCTTGGTGCCTCTGCTCGTGGAATCCTGGCTCCTGTCATGATCTCGGAGGCTGGCCTGGCCGGTCCTTGGATTCGGGGTGCCCAGCTTTTGAGGCCATGCGGAGTGCGATGGCCAGATCTTCAACCACATCATGCGGGTCGGTCATTCTGTTCCCTACCACTCCAGTGAGAGCCTCTGATCACCACCTATCAGTAGACAGCAGAGCCCCAAGGCCTAGGGATACCCCCATGAGTGGCCCCCAAGTTTCTGAGGGCTCCTCAGAGTTGTTGCCTGAGGAGCCCCCCCCAGGAAGAAAACGTACAAGAGGAAGCACATAGACTCCCAGGATGAGTCTCACCTCAGATACCGACCTCGAGGAATCGGAGGGGTCCCCCAAGTCCTCTTCTGACTATGTTTCTTTCTCCGACATCCTGGAGATATTGAAACAAAGAGGTGACTGGCCATCCAAAGCCCCCTCCGAGGAAGAGTGTCTTCCTTAAGGCCTTTGGTGCTCAGCCCTCCGCCTCCTGGGTGTCCCCACCCTTCGACGAGCTCCTGGATTTCATTTGTCGGAGGGTGTGGGAGAACCCTGATTCTGTGGAACCCATACCCAGGAGACCCAAAAAATTTCTGTCTGCTCCCCTGGGTAAGGAGTTTTTGTCCAAAGGGGTCCCTGTGGATGCCATGGTGGTGGCGGCGGCCACTCAAAAGGAAGTAGCGGAGACTTCTTCCTCTGTCCATCCTCCTAACAAGGAGTCTAGGACTATGGACCGGTATGGGAAACGTACCCTCTCATCAGCAACCTTTACGTTACGGTCGCTGAACTACCTGTCTCATTTTACTCGGCTCCAGAGAGATCTCTTCAAGGAGTTAGGAGGTACTCTCACGGATAACGTTCCTGAGGCGGTGACCCAGACGGTTAACGCCCAGGTCTCTACCCTCAACTCCATCATTAACTCCTCCATGCGGCTCATTAACTCCTCCATGCGGCTCATTTCATATGCAGCCGAGGGAGCGAGTAGGGCAGCAAGCTCAGGAGTCGCCCTTAGGAGGCAAGCCTGGAAGTGCCTTTGTCATTTCGCGGAGGCCTTCAAGTCTTCTTTCACTGATGCCCCCTTTGATGGTTGTTCTTTGTTCGGAATCTAGGTGAAAGACACCCTCACCAGGTGCGAGCAAGCGGGAAAGACTCTGTCTGCTGTAGGGGTCCGTTTTTCCCTTCCCTCTAGACCTTACCCCAAGGCCCAGGGGGGGGGTGTGGTTGAAAGAAATCACAGGGATTCTTTCCCGGTGCACAGGGTGAGCCCCCCTCCAGAGGCAGAGGAGGGGGAGGTTATTCAGGGAGACACCACCCTAGAGGTAGAGGGGGCCCCTGCAATTCAGGAGACCGCAATTCCTTTTGCGTCTCTCCCTACCGTCGTTCCTGATGGGATACCTGACTGTGCTTTTCCGGAGCCAGTTGGGTGCAGAATATCGTTATACCCGGAAGCCTGGCAAAGCATCACCCAGGACCGATGGGTATTACGAATCATTTCCGGAGGTTATGTCATCCCCTTTTAGTCAGATCCCCATCCAGTCAGTAAAATCCCGGATGCTCCACCCAGTCAAAGGAATCACGCACCTTCAGAGATTTCAAAGCTGCTAGAGAAAGGAGCCATCCAGCATGTCCCCTCAGACCAGATTGGATTAGGGACTTACGATTTTTTTTTGTGCCGAAAAGAACAGGGGACCGGAGAACCATATTAGATCTCAGTCAACTAAACAACTACATACAAAAGTCCAAGTTCTGTATGGTCACTCTACAGTCAGTTCTCCCGTTGTGGGGAAAGGAAGTATGGATGTGCTCCATAGACCTCAAGGATGCTTACTACCACATCAAAATGGACAGGGCATCCAGGAGTCACCTACGCTTCGGGCTGGGAGCCAGTCATTTTCAGTTTCGAGCCCTGCCCTTTGGTCTCACCACAACCCCCAGGGTGTTCACCAAGTGTATGGCGGTGGTGACACCTCAGTTGAGACGTCAAGGATTCCAAGTGCTTCCGTATCTGGATGACTGGCTCCTCACCGCCCCCAACAGGCATCTACTAGTCCAAACCAGAGACGCTACCATCACTCTCTGTCAACAGTTAGGCATAACATTGAACCGGGAAAAATCTGCCTTGTTGCCCTCAAAGCATGTCATTTTTATAGGTGCAGAGCTAGACACCGTTCAAATGCGAGCCTTTCTACCGCAGGAAAGAATCAGAGTCTTACAGCAACAAGTGCACGCCCTGCTACCCCTGAGGAAAGCGAAGGCAAGACTGGTTCCCCAGCTGCTGGGGACTATGGCAGCAACAATCATGTTAGTCCCTCTAGCGAGGCTGCACACGAGGCTCCTTCAATGGTTCCTCTTCGCTCAATGGTCTCTCCAGAAACTTCCACTTTCCCACACTATTTTGCTCACAGATGCAAACAGGATCTCAGTTGGTGGCTTTGCACCAGCAATCTGGACAAGGGAAAACACTTCGATGTCCTTCATGGATGCATCTGCAGTCATAACAAGTGGGTTGTCCTGTCGTCAGGCAGCCCTTCAGTCGGCCGGATTCCAAAGTCCGGGTCCGGCTTCGGCTGATGTCGCACTCCACCCGACGTCATCTCTGTTGGTCTTCGGGTATAAAGGCATCAGCCGACGCCATTTTCCTCAGTCTTTCTTGCCGCGTGGCGCCCGAAGCAGAAGCTGTTCGCAAGTGCCAGTCGGTCGGATCCAGAGATTACTTCTACCGAATACTACTTCGAAGACTTCTAAAGCTAAGTACCCCGTTGGGGACTCTTTCTTGCCTCAGCCGATGTCAGAAAAAGTTAACAATTGTTTAAACTGTGGGAAACAAATACCTCATAAAGATTTCCACTCTTACTGTCTGCCTTGTTTAGGCCCAGCCCACGTAGCAGCCTGTTCGGCCTGTGCTTCCTTCAACCCGACGCTTAGGCGTCGGTCGGAGTTCGCAGAACAGTTTTTCGGTTCTGATTTTGCACATTATGCCGTCGGATCCTCCGACTACCCAATCTGGCAAAAACGCAAAGATAAAGACCGACACTTTCGCGGTCCGCGGTTTCGGCGAAACCTTGGTCAAGCAAACGCGAGTGTCTCGGTTTCGGCCGAAACCGAGAAAACTGAACAAAGTACAGCTGAACCTATTCCTACAACTGAGGCCCCTGCTACAACTCTTGAAACGACTTCAGAAATTTTACCCACTACGGTGGTTGACTTATCAGACACCATCCCCTTGGATGTTTCTACCCCAGCACGTGGTGCTGCTAGGCCTCCAGCAGCCATGTCCATTAAGGCCTTCGCCAGGGCTAAAGCTGCCAAGACTACTAAAACAGTGCCTGTTACTCCACCCCCATCCAGGCCCTCTTCTAGTTCTCAAATGCTTACCTTGGCAGAAGATTTAATTTCTTTAATTAGAGGATCTCAATCTCACCCAGACAGGGCCTCTCAGCCCCCAGAGAAGAGACCTAGGGCAGAGCCCCCCGAGCCAGTGTCCTCTGATGATTCTGCTGATGAATCAGACATAACTGACCAGCCAGAGGCTCCCTTCTCCAATTTTGAAGATTCTGATGCTGAAGAATCCATCCCAGCTGCTTCCCCACCAGAAGAATTTTCCTTTTGGAAACTTTGCATGCCATGCGAGAACAGTTCCAATGGCAGCAACAGGATTTTTCAGACTCCAGAAAAGACTTAGGACCTTTCTGCACCTCCCTCAGCACAGGCCCTTGGCTATACCCCCTGTTCTCTCTGTGGTGGATGATGCTTTCAATGATGCTTGCTCCGCTCCAGATTCTTTACCCCAGCCCCTACCAAACCAGACAGATTTTACAGGGTGCCAGATACTCATCACCACCTTTACAAGGCTCCACTTGCAGACCCAGAAACTATATCCCAGGGCCCCAAGGCAGTAGCGACCATAGCTAAAACCCTATTCCTTCTGAAAGGGAAGCAAGGTCATTAGACAGATGGGGTACAAAGGTCTACACTTCAGCTACTCTCTCAGCTAGAGCTTTAAACTGTCAGTTTCACATGATACAATACCAAGAGTTTATGCTGGATCAGTTAACTAAAAAAACTAACCACTGATGAATCTCTTGATAAGAAATATGTATTAGGTATGGTAAATAACATACAACAGGTTAGCAACCATTCCTTAAAATGTGGCTATGATGCACTGGAGGCTTCATTTAGATCAGCCATGACAGGCACAGTGATAAGAAGGCATGCATGGCTAAAGGAACAAGCTTTACGGATCATGTTAAAGCTAAGTTGCTAGATGCTCCTATGGACAAGACAAGTTTGTTTGGTACATCTGCCCAGCAGGTTATGAAGAAAATGGAAGAAAAGGCAAAATCTGTTCAAACTGTTAAAGATTTCTTGCAGGTTCAACCCCAAGGTTTAGCAGGAACTGGCCTGCCAAAAATTGGTCCTTTCCTGACTCCACAAAATTTCAAAGGGGCAGGAATAGGCGTTCCAGAGGCAGAAACCAATCCAGAGGAGGTGCCTACAGAGGAAGACAGTGGCAAGGTAACAACAGAGGCACAGACACGCCACTGCCACTACATCAACACAACCACAGTGACTTAACCTAAACCCGCCTACCAGGGAACAAATAGCAGCTCCTCTAGGCGGAAAGTTAACCTTATTTTCAAAGAACTGGCACTACATAACAAAGGACAAGTGGATTTTACAAACCATAGATCAAGGTTACGGTTTCACTTCCACACTATTCCAGTCAAAGAGGAATGCCAAATCTACCTCCAAATCAAAAACAGAGGCTCTCGCCAGATAATGGAGTTAGCAAACATGAGAGCTGTGGAAAGAGTGCCAGCAGCAGAGCAAGGAAAGGGGTTCTACTCCAGACTATTCCTAGTTCCAAGAAAGGAAAAAAGTTGGAGACCAATTCTCGACCTGTCCACCTTAAATACATACATCATTGTCCCAAAATTCAAAATGCTGACCCTACAGCAACTTCTTCCCATGCTGGGCAAGGAGTCTTGGCTGGTAACTCTAGATCTCAAGGAGGCATACCTGCACGTCCCCATTCGACCAATCTGCAGAAGATACCTCAGATTTCTTGCAGGATCAGAGCACTATCAATTCTCAGCATTGCCTTTGGCTTATCTACTGCCCAGAGTATTCACAAAATGCCTGGCATCAGTAATCGCCCATTGCAGACTTCAGGGAATTCAAATTTACCCATACCTGGACGACTGCCTGCTACAAGGGGACAACAAAAGCAAGCTGACAACAGATTTACAAAGGGTCATTTACTTGCTACAAGCACTGGGATACACAGTCAATTTACAAAAGTCAAGGCTAATACCATCCCAAACAAGGACTTTCTTGGACGCGGAATTGGACACAGTAAAACAAATGGCATTCCTGACTACAGAAAAACAAAAAGAACTCCCTCTATACTTCTTGGCACTAACAAAACTGAACAAGTTAACAGCAAGAAAAGTACTGCAGGCCTTGGGCTTCATGGCATCATGCATAATCTTGGTTCCATTTGCCAGACTACATATGAGAAAACTACAGTGGTACCTAAAGAATTTATGGTCCCAACACAGACACAGTCTAGAAACAGAAATCCCACTAATTCCATGCTTAAAACAGGAGTTCCTATGGTGGGCTCAGGCATGCCAGTCAAACCCAGGCCTACCCTTTCGCAGATGTCAAGCAAGCCAGACCATCACAACAGACGCTTCAGACCTAGGATGGGGGGCACACATGCTGGACAAATGCGTGCAGGGATTGTGGACACAGGATCAACTTCAACTGCACATCAACCTAAAAGAAATGCTGGCAGTAAAACTGGCAATCCAAAAGTTCAAACCATTTCTCAAAGAGGGCCAGTTGATGATAAGGACAGACAACACCACAGTCATGTGGTACATCAACAAACAGGGAGGCACTCATTCATACACCTATGCAGAATGACCTTGGAGCTGTGGACCCTGGCACTCAGCTACAACATCCAGTTACAGGCAATATTTGTACCAGGAAAGCCAATACCTAGCAGACATATTAAGCAGAACCACTTGGATGCCCACGAATGGAAGCTTCATCCGGACATCTTCAAGACCATCTCAAAGAAATGGGGAATGCCACAGATAGACCTATTCGCATCACCTCTCAATCACCAGCTCAAAAAATTCTGCACAAGGACATTCCACCCATTAGCATGGAAAGTGGATTCGCTCTCTTTCAACTGGAAAGGCCTAACAGCATATGCATTCCCGCCTCTTCCTTTGATACACAAGGTACTACTAAAAATCAAGGAAGAACGTCCAAGGATAATCCTGATAGCTCCAAACTGGCCAAGACAACACTGGTACCCACTACTGAGGAGCATGTCTCGGAACAATATGTGGACAATTCTCCTGATGCCTTTGATGTTAACGCAGAACAACTACAGCATCATACATCCAAACCTAAAAATCTTACAACTGACTGCATGGAACATCACATAACAGCAGCTATTCCAGAACTTTCCCAAAGAGTTAAAGACATTATTCTGGAAGCACGCAGACCTTCAACAAGAAGGAACTATGCTGGAAAATGGAAAAGGTTTGTCATCTGGAGTACGGAAAGAGGAAAAGATGTGTCAAACATAGATATGCCTAACATTCTGGAGTATCTGGCCGAACTTCTTCATTCAGGCCTGTCCTACTCCTCCATCAAGATACATGCATCAGCTATTTCAGCAGAATACAGCTTTGATACACCTGTTTTTCGCACCCTTTGCTCAGACAATTCCTCAGAGGAATCAAGAATGTAAAACCTCCAAGGAAACCACCATTACCAGCTTGGGATTTAAACTTTGTGCTAGAAAAGTTGACACTAGCACCCTTTGAACCAGCAGCAACAGCAGACCTACAACACCTATCATGGAAAACTGCTTTCCTACTGGCAATTACTTCAGCAAGGAGGGTTTCAGAACTACAGGCCTTAATGGCAGTGCAACCCTTCCTAATCTTCCACCGAGATAGTGTCCATGAGGACTAATCCTACATTTATGCCTAAGGTGGTATCCAGAGTGTCTTTAAACCAGGCAATCCACCTACCTACCTTCTTTCCCAACCCACAAAACAGAGGGGAAAGAATACTGCATACCTTGGATGTACATAGACAGCTACGCTACTACTTGGACAGAACAAAAAATAGCAGAAAGACTGACCAACTTTTTGTAGCCTATGCAACAGGAAGGGAAGGAAAAGCTATTTCCAAACAGACAATCTCCAAATGGATAGGAAATTGCATACGATTCTGTTACTCCTTCCATGGAAAACCAATTCCACAGAACATAAGACCTCATTCTACAAGAGCAACAGCCACTACCACAGCCTTCTTACGAGGAGTGGCAACCAAAGACATTATTGAGGCGGCTACTTGGACCTCCGTGCATACATTTGCCAAGCATTATAATTTGCCTCTATATTCCAGATCCCGAGCAGGGTTTGCCACTGCTGTACTGCAAGGGATCCTAAACACACCATAATCTACCTTTATCCTCCTCCCTAGTTGGCTATGGTATTCTACCCACTTGTTATGACTGCAGATGCATCCATGAAGGACATAGTACAGTTTTGTACCTACCATAAATGTAGATGTCGAACTGGATAGCATCTGCAGTCAGGATTACCCTCCACCATCCCTCTGTGGTACTCCTAGGGTGTTTACCCTTCTAATAGCTAGCTGTTGGGGAGTCTTTTATGGTGTATTTGTTTTGTATATGTACATACATGCTTATTGTTGTGTTTACCTCTATCCATTTGGAAACATTGGCATCTATCCAAATTTTAGCCTGCAAGAGGGCTACTGGCATCTGGGGCAAGAAACACTGAGGAAAATGGCGTCGGCTGGTGCCTTTATACCGAACCAACAGAGATGACGTCGGGTGGAGTGCGACATCAGCCGAAGCCGGACCCGGACTTTGGAATCCGGCCGACTGAAGGGCTGCCTGACGACAGGACAACCCACTTGTTATGACTGCAGATGCTATCCAGTTCGGACATCTACATTTATGGTAGGTACAAAACTGTACTTTCCACTTCCCCCGGTTGCCACAGTGACCACGGACGCCTCCCAGATTGGGGGGGGCATTATCTAGGCAGGACAGTCCAAGGCATGTGGCAAGATCACGAGATACATCTGCATATCAACGTCCTAGAGATGAGAGCGGTGCTACTTGTGTTGCAGGCACTTCAGAGCTTTCTGCCTCTCGGGTCTATTGCAATACACTCGGACAACATGTCAGTGGTGTGGTATCTGAACAAACAGGGTGAAACCAGATCATATCCCCTGTGCAGAGAGGCCATGCGAGTGTGGCAGTGGGCAGTATCTTCCCAATGGTTTCTGGTGGCAGCGCACATTCTGGGGAAGTCCAACGTGGTAGCAGACAGGCTAAGCAGAGCTATTCTGATACCTTACGAGTGGTCCCTGAATAGTCTAGTGGCAGAACGAATCTTCAGCAGATTGGGTCTCCCTTGCTGCAACCTTTTTGCCAGCCTCCCTCAATGCCAACTGCAGCAGCTACTTCACACTGATCCCCCCACAGGGGGAGTCGCCCAGGGACGCTCTGGTCTACGATTGGCCCTCCGGTCTGCTTTATGCTTTCCCCCCCGTTTCCCTTGCTATCAGAAGTGATTCAGAAAGCTATAGCCTTGGGAAGCAGAATGATACTGATTGCGCCACACTGGCCTTGTCAAGTCTGGTTCCCCTTTCTCCATCCCTACATTGTGGGCACACCTTGGACTCTGGACCCTCAACTAGACTTATCGACACATGGGACAGTTCCACCCCTCTCTGCGGACACTCCGGTTGACAGCCTGGCTACTCCACTTCTGTCGTTAGTTAGGCTTCATCATTTTTCAACAGAGAGAGTTCATATTTTATCTTCCTCTCATAAGCCCTCTACTAGGAAGATTTATTCCAGCAAATGGAAGAGGTTTTCTATTTGGGCTCGTACCCAAGGAATTGACCCTTACACAGCTCCAATTGCCTCTGTCTTGGAGTTTTTGTCTACGCTTTTTCAGCAGGGCTCAGCGTCCGCTACCATTAAAGTTCAGTTGGCAGCAATTTCTAACTTTCATGTTGCTAATGAGCCGAGTCTAATGGCTCACAGACTCTGTAAGGCTTTCCTGAAAGGCACCCAGTTACTCCGTCCTCCTGTTTCAGAACCTGTCATGCCCTGGGATCTAAATTTTGTTCTGCAAGCCCTTACTTCTCCACCCTTTGAGCCTGCAGCTACCTGTGACTTAAAATTCTTGACCTGGAAAACTGCCTTTTTAATAGCCATCACATCAGCTAGACGTGTTTCAGAAATCCAGGCTCTTTCTAGTAAACCTCCATACTTGATCATTCATAAAGACAGGGTTTCTCTTAGACCAAACCCTTCTTTTCTTCCTAAAATGGCATCCATATCTAATCTTAATCAATCTATTGAGTTGCCAGTGTTCTTTCCCTATTTTTCAAAGAAGGCAGAATTTAGATTTCATCAATTGGATGTACACAGGCAGTTACATTTCTATCTGCACAGAACCAAAGATATCCAAAAATCTGATCAACTGTTTGTCTCTTTTTCGGAAAACAGAATTGGGTCCCCTGTCTCCAAGATCACCCTTTCCAGATGGATATCAAATTGCATCTCTTTCGCTTATTCTTCAGGGGGTAAAGACTGCCGTTTCCAGTCAAGGCTCACTCTACTCTGGTTGTATCCACTTCTACAGCTTATCAGGCCAGATTATCTATGGATGATATTTGTGCTGCAGCTACCTGGACTTCTCCACATACTTTTGTTACTCATTACAAGCTGGACGTGGTATCTAGGGGCAGGTCTTCCTTTAGTTCCACAGTACTCAGGAGTATCTTCCTCTGAGCCACCCAGGATGTAGGTGCTGGGTACACTGTCCCACAGGTAAGAATGTAGGCGAGATTGGACTACATAACATCAAGAAGTTATGTACTCACTATAATGTTCGATGTATGTAGTCCATCTCGCCTCACATTCTTACTTACCCTCCCACCTTCCCCTTCCTGGAGGATCTGGAGGTTAGGGCTGGTTTTTAGAGCTCCCTTCACCTTTGGTTTATTCCTTTTTCTTGGATGTTGTTATGCATGAGGTATGAGTGTGGTATTCGCAGCAAACTAAGTTCTGGGGATATGGAGCAGTGCAACATGGGATACCTTCTTAGCCCAGCCAATAGAAGACTTCGAGCTAGAAAAGTTTGGCCGAGTCGGAGCCAATATTCGGCTCCGAACCCACGGGTAAGAATGTGAGGCGAGATGGAGTACATATATCGAATGTTATGGTGAGTACATAACTTCTTGTTTTTCTGTATCTGTCTGAATCTCTCCATCTGTGTTTTTATATTTCCTGTGTATCGAAACTCTGGTGTTTATTGTAAGTAGATATTCAGTATTTGCATGTTTTCTATTTTGTTATTTATTGTTAAATACATCTATATCTTTTATTGTGGCTGGTCGTTTAGAAAATAGTTTTACCTTTGAGAGTAATTACATTTATTTGGTGGCACCATGGGCTTTATGCTCCTGAAAGTCTTGCTGCTTTGTTAATACTACCACTTGTATAAGTAGTAATTTTACTAACAGTAATTGGGTACCCTGGTAAGAGCCTTAAAGTAGTTGGCTGGTGGCAGTGAAATCTACCTTATAGCTTGGGTGGAGGTGGCAGAGCTGGTAAATCTATGCCAGCCTTTCCCAGTTGTGTGCATGTATGTGAAAATCAAATGTCTGTGTGTGTGGAACAAGGACAGAGAGCACTGATTTCTGCAGAGAGAAAGGTGAAGTCTTATTTGGGGCCTGGTGAGGAAGCCTAGCCCTAAGTCTGGAGTGTGCTCCTTATGTGCTCTTAAGGGAAGTTGTGGTTGGTGCAGAGAGCTGCATCTGAAAATACTGTGTGTATCCATTTTTCTTTTAAGGGAACATTCCCCTCTGGTGTCAGGGGTGAGGATTGAGGCTTCTTAATTACAGACCCAGAGGAGGGATGTCAGTTTGAACAACAGGAAAGACATTTTCAATGAAACTCTGAAGAGCATTAATGTTAAGGTTGATGCTTGTCATCGTTTGAGCAGGAGGAAGAACTGTAGATGGTGCTGAGGAGTGAGTCTGGTATAACCCCCCCCCCACGATGCCCATATTGACCAAAAAGAATGCAGCCTTATCTCTGCCCACAGAGATGTCCGACAGCTTGTTGACATCTTTCCAGCATGGCATCTAATGATGTCATAAATGCTAGAAATTCTCTACTTTTAGGGTGTGACATTAAGAACTAGATACCAGAGTTTGTAATGTGACACTTGGTCTGCACTCTTACAGTACTGGTCATTTGGACTGCATAATGCAAAAATCTCATTGGACTTTATGAAGTTTTTGAATACCCATATGCAAGTTTAACAAGTAATTTTCATTACTGATACATTCCAACTGTTGGTGGTCCTTTTGTATTCTTGTTAATTACTGTTATTTTTCTCACTTGCTATTGTTCATGCTAGCAAAGCTAAATTGTAGCTGAAAAGGAGGGCACAAGAGACCATCCCACTTTACCTGTTACAGTAAATGTATCAGTAAGAAACTTGGTTCTCATAGATCATTTTTTTAACCTGGTGTCTTTTACTGTTCATCTACTAAAATATAATGTGCTAGTGTTAAGATGATTTTCTTTCTAGGTATATGCTGATTACATTTGATTGTAAATTTAGATGCTCTTCATTTTTCACTGTTGCAGTCATCATACTTGGGTTATCCTGCCAGGGGTAGCCCTCAGTCAGTCCAAATACCAGAGGCTTGGTGCTTCTACTTCGGTTGCTGTCACTCGAGGACTGACGTCAGGTTGTCAGTGGTGTAAAATCAGGCAGCCGATGCCATTACATCAGTCTTTCTTGCCGAGGAGCCAGAAGCAGAGGCAGTTCGCACGAGTGCCGGTCGGCCGCTACCTGAGTTTTCATTTCCGAATTGAAGTTGAAGTCTTCTAAAGCTAAGTATCCCGTTGGGGATCCTCTTTTCTTGCTGTAACCGATGTCAGAAAAAGTTAACAATTGTCTTGCCTGTGGAAAGCAAATACCACACCGAGGCTTCCATTCTTACTGCGTCACCTGTTTAGGCCCAGACCTCAACGTCCCTCACTGTCTCTTTTGTGCTTTTTTCAACACCAGAACTATACTTCGTCGGGCCCATATTGTATCTAAATATTTTCGCTGTCAGTCCTCGTATTGCAGTGTGGGTTTGGTAAGCCATCCGACTAACGGTCTTCCAAAAAAAGTAAGGATAAAGATAGAGACCGCACAGGTCCAGAACTGCCGAAGATGCTTCCGTTAAGCTAGTTGTCCGGTCCTCAGTGAGACACTTTTGCAGCCCCTGATGCCCGCTTCTGTGGATTCACAGGCCGCTACCGAGACCCTTTCAGAGTCTGGTATGCCACAAGACTCTTCTTCGACTAAGGATCCTGCGGATGTCCCTACGTTGGATGGGTCCAGAGCCGCTGCGCAAGCACCGGCTTCCGAGGAAGTTCTTCGCACTACCGGTACTCTACACAAACTGATGACTTATTTTGCATCTTCAGTTCTTTCTAAAACTACCGAGTTTCTAAGGCCCAGGGTACGAACTACGCCCAAAAAACTGACAACCCAAGCTCAGGCACCTGCTTCCATGGCTCAGTCTCAAAATGGCAGAAGACCTTATTATGCTTGTTAGGGGAAGCCAGGCTATCCCTTCCAAAAGAAAGAGAATTGTCCCCAGTAGTTTTATCTGAACAGGAGTCTGATGACTCTGATGCTTCTGAAAATGAAGACATGCAACCTCTGTCTACTTATGAGGATTCTGATGCAAAGGAATCCATTCCTTCTGCCCCTCCACCCAAGGATTTTTCATTTGGTGAAACCCTACATACTTTAAGGGGGCATTTCCAGTGGGAATGTCAGGACTATCCTTAGTCAACAAAAAAAAAAAAAAAAGAGAGAGACTCAGGGAATACTTAGATTTTCCACAGCACAGACCTTTACCCATTCCTCCAGTCCTGGATGTTGTGGATATTGTTTTTCTGGAGTCCAGTTTGACTCCTGACACCCTTCCTTCTGCTCCCAGGAAACCTAACCGGTACTACAGAGTCCCTGACTCTCTCAAATTTCTTTTCAAAAATCCTACTGCTGACCCAGAGGTCATATCCTAAGGACCTTGAGAAATTAAAGCAACCTCAGCTAAGAATCCCACCCCCTGAGACAGAGATTCCCGAGCTTTAGACAGATGGGGTAATAAAAATATACACCTCTGCAACTCTTGCTATTAGAGCACTAAATTGTCAGTTCCACATGCTGAAATATCAGCAGCATGCCATGGAACTCCTCAAACAAAAATAGCTTCCTTTCCTGCTTGCGCAGAAAATAAAGAATTACAAGAGCTTATGCATTCTGCAAGCCAAGCTACTAAGCACAACCTGCAGTGTGGCTTTGACGCCCTAAAAGCATCTTGCAGGGGAGCAGTCACTGGTTCTGTCCTTAGAAGGCATACTTGGCTTAAGAAATGGACCTTGCCAGACCATGTCAAATCAAAATTATTGGATGCGCCATTGAACAAAGACAATTTGTTTGGCACCAAGGCAGAAGAGGTCTTAAAAAAGATGGAAGAAAAAGCTAAGTCTATGCACAGTTAGACTTCTTACAGGTCCAGCCTCCAAGGTTCAGTAGGCATTGACCCTCCAAGCACTGGTCCTTTCCAGCCCCCTCCAGGCCAGCTCAGCCCAGACCCAGGGGAAGCAGACCCCCCCCCCAGACAGCAGAACCAAGGAATGCAGAGATCTAAGCAATGGAGTTCCTCCTCTTCAAAAATAGGGATTACTAAGCCACCCCCTTATGGTAAGAACTCAGTGACTTTACACCTCCACCCTTTGCCTCTGCCCACCTGCTTGTGCCGCTAGGAGGAAAACTCTCTCTCTATGCAAACAACTCGGCCTCTATTACAGGCGACCAATTAGTCCTCAACATAGTGTCCCAGGGATACAAATTTTATTTCCACACACTGCCAACCCAGAAGGGTTCCCAGATCTTCCTCCAAACCAGTGGGCAGAGGCCAAAAAGCAAGTCCTTTCCTTGCTCTCCATGAGGGCAATTTAGCATGTTCATGCAGACCAGATAGGCCAATGTTTCTATTCCAGACTCTTCCTGGTACCCATTCTAAACACCTTTCTGGTGATACCAAAATTCAAAATGTTCACCCTCCAACAGCTTCTTTCAATGCTTTCCAAGGATGCTTGGTTAGCCAGCCTAGACCTAAAAGAGGCCTACCTACACATCCCAATCAGGGAATCTTGCAGGAAATATCTGTTTCTGGGCAGGATCTGTGCACTTTCAGTTGTCTGTGCTTCCCTTTGTCTTATCCACTGCTCCCAGAGTTTTCACAAACTGCCTGGCTCCAGCCACTCCTTTTTGCAGACAGAAATATTCAAATTTACCCCTACTTAGATGATTGCCTGATTCAGGCAGACAGTCAGGAAAAGCTTTTACAGCACCTGACCTTTGTAAAGGACCTATTGACCTCCCTGGGGTATACTGTCAGTGAAAAGAAATCAAAACTAGTCCGCACACAAAAGATTGTATTCCTGGGAGCAAGCCTGGACACAGCATCCCAGATGGCATTCCGTACTCCAGAAAAACAAGCCTACCTGACAGACTACTACTGTCAACTAGCCACCAGAACCCAGTTATCTGCAAGGAAAGTCCTGCAAGCTCTAGGGTTAATGGCCTCCTGCATTCTACTCATTCCATATGCCAGACTGCATATGAGGAAACTACAATGGTGCCTAAAAAGCCTTTGGTGTCAACACTCTCAAGACCTGGAAACTATCATACCAATGATACCCTGTCTAAGGAGAGATTTTCTTTGGTGGGCAGCAGCATGCATCTCCAACAAGGGACTTCCCCATCACAACCCCACGTTGCCCAGACCCTCACCACAGACGCATCAGACTATGCCTCGGGTGCGTACCTGGATGGCAGGTGCATTCAGGGCCATTGGAGCCCAAATCAAATACATCTGCAAATCAACCAAAAAGAGATGCTAGCTGTTCAGCACGCCCTGGCAGCTTTCAGACCCCTACTCTCCCTGGGGCCTCTACTGATCAAAACAGACAACACCACAGTGATGTGGTGAATCAGTAAGCAGGGAAGGACTCACTCTTATCCTCTCTGCAGGCTCGCCATGACCATTTGGCACACGGCCTCTGCCATGCAAATACACCTGCTAGCACAATTCCTGCCAGGCTCCCTAAACTCACTGGCAGACAACTTAAGCAGAAACCTGCTAGACCCACATGAGTGGCAGCTAGACCACAGAATCTTCACCCTTGTAACCCAGAAATCGGGCACCCCGGAGGTGGACCTCTTTGCCTCCCACTCCATCATCTCAGCAAATTCTGCACCAGGGAACCTCACAGCAATGCCTGGAAAGTGGATGCTCTATCCTTCCAATGAGTAAACCTCTTGGTCTATGCATTTTCCCCTCTACCAGTCATTTCATGGGTACTGTTCAAAATAGGGGATGAAAAACCAAGGGCAATCCTGATTTCCCCAGACTGGCTATGCCAGCACTGGTACCCACTGCTAAGCACCCTGTCACCATGGCACATACCTCAGATCCCAACAGTCCTGACCCAGAAGAATGAAGAATTCATGCATCCCCAATTGCAGACCCTCAACCTGGCAAGCTTGGCTTATTCCCTGACCTCTTCTCAAGCTGCCAGCCTAAGCAAACAAGTCCTAGATGTTATATGTGAAGCCAGATGCCCCAGCACTAGAAAATCCTATGCTGACAAGTGGAAAAGGTTTTGCACCTGGATCCAGGCTAAGGGAGATGGATCAGCACACCCCTCCCTACCTCTCATCGTGGATTACCTAGCAGACCTACTACACAGGGGGTCTATGCTTCTCCTCTTCTATTAAAATTCATGCCTCTGCCATCTCTTCTCATTACAGCACAGAGGCACCTCTCTTCTCACACCCTCTCATCAAACAGTTCCTGAGAGGGGCTAACAACTTAAGGCCACCCAAAAGAGCTCCTACCTCAGCTTGGGACCGTAACGTTGTGTTGGAAATGCACACCCTACCCCCCTTTTGAACCTGCAGCTTCAGTAGAGTTAAAATTCCTCCCTTGGAAAATAGCCTTGCTTCTGGCCGTCACTTCAGCTAGAAGAGTTTCAGAGCTACAAGCACTCATGGCTGTAGAGTCCATCATTTTACATGCTGACAGGGTCTCCCTCAGGGCTAACCCATCCTTCATGTCTAAAGTGGTGTCCAGTGTGGCTCTCAACCAGTCCATTCATTTGAGCACCTTTTTCCCTAACCCACAAAACAAGGGGGAAAGTATTCTGCACTCTTTAGATGTGCACAGACAGCTCAGGTTCTATCTGGATAGGGCTAAATCTTTTAGAAAAACTGACCAATTGCTAGTCATCTTCACAACACGGGCAGAGGGCAAAGCCATATCCAAACAAACAATCTCCAAATGGGTAGCACACTGCATCCATTTCTGCTACAAACAGCATGGGAAACAATCCCCAAAGGGGGTCGGGATGCATTCCACCAGGGCAACCTCCACCTCTGCAGCTTTTCTCAGAGGAATCCCCACCAGTGACATCTGGAGGCTGCAACATGGACTTCAAGCATTACCACCTGCCTGTCTTCTCCAAATCCAGGGCAGGCTTTGCCACCGCAGTCTTGCAGGGCATCCTAGCCAGCCCCCAGTCTTCTTGACTGCCTCCACCCTTTTCTTCAGCTTTGGGAATCAACCCAAGTGTGATGACTGCAGCAGTGAAACACGAAGAACATAGTACAGTTGTGTACACTTACCATAAATGTAGATGTCCGATTGTATTCACTGTTGCAGTCCTGGATGTTCTTCGTGTTTCACTGTTGCAGTCATTACATTTGGGTAATCCTGCTGGCAGGTTGCCCTCAGTCGGCCTGAATTCCAAAGTCCTGGGTTCTGCGTTGGCTGCTGTTGCCCTTTCCCTGATGACCCACCCTCCATCCCCCTTGTCTCTCTATCTCTCTCTCTCTCTCTCTCTTCCTCTCTCCTTACAGGGAATTTTTGGTATTTACTTTCTACTGGTGGTGGTCTTCCCCCATAACCTAGTTCCCTATTTGAGGGCTCCTGACAGTTGGGGCAAGAAAAACTGATGTAATGGTGTCGGCTGCCTGATTTTATACCACTGATGACCTGACGTCAGTCCTGGAGCGACAGCAGCCGACGCATAAATACTAAGCCTCTGGTATTCGGGCCGACTGAGGGCTACCCCTGGCAGGATAACCCAAGTGTGATGACTGCAACAGTGAATACACTTGAACATCTACCTTTATGGTACGTGTACACAACTGTACTTTTTGTAGCTTGTTTTGGATTACTGTAACAAAGGTTATGCTTGTTCCTTTCCATGCACTTTGATACAGTTCTCGTTTTTAATATTTTTTGGGCAAAAAAGTAAATACGGTAATATGAGCCCATCCAGGAGGGCTTCACATACATAGGCAACTTTAATTATGCTGTCAGAAACTTAAGTCGAATGATACTGCTTTATTTTTCATGCTGCTTTATATAGCCTTGGCTCATTCCTTCCATTCTGTTGTGAATATATCTAGCACTGTCTATATGAAAGCTTGAAATGTCAACTTGCCTGCTGGGAGATAATGCATCAACCATTTCTTATTAACAGGTTTGTGCAGCAAATTTTGGGGATATCTGTAGTGTGGTTGGTCAAGAGGCCACAGAAGAAATGCTGGTTTGTATTAGAATTTGTAATTTTACTTTTTTTTTTTTTTTTTTTTTTTTTTTTTAAGCATGCAGAACAATGTATGATTAAAAAAAGTTGTTTAGTAAGCATAACTTTGTCATTGTGTGTTGCATTTTACATAAGAAATTGGAGTCCTCTGACAACAAAGGCAGAGAGAAATTTAAAATGTTTTTTTGTTGACTACGTTATATGCTAGATCAGGGTAGTGCACTGATCCAAAAATGACCAGTTGTTGCTATTTTCCTGGCTCACTGATAGAAAAGCTGACAGAAAGATAACCAGTTAACAAAAGTGGGTAGATATTTTGTACATGAATATAAACAGAAAAAAACACAATAAAGTGATCAAAAAAGCAAATATAGTATAAATAGGACAGGTGTCCAAAGGTTACAAAGTCTGCATATTGGAGAATAAAATTAACTACAAAGATGCATTATACAAAGTTAGTATTAGTGTGCATATTGGAGAATAAAATTAACTACAAAGATGCATTATACAAAGTTAGTATTAGTCTGCATATTGGAGAATAAAATTAACTACAAAGGTGCATTATACAAAGTTAGTATTAGTCTACATATTGGAGAATAAAATTAACTACAAAGATGCATTATACAAAGTTAGTATTAGTCTGCATATTGGAGAATAAAATTAACTACAAAGATGCATTATACAAAGTTAGTATTAGTCTGCATATTGGAGAATAAAATTAACTACAAAGATGCATTATACAAAGTTAGTATTAGCATGATAAAGTACCATGTTTGTATTCAAAGAATGGAGAGTTACTCAGAGCAGATTAAGTGCATTTATGTAAAGGAGGAGGTAAGAGACTTCGAAAGAAAGTGCATTTTCTCTTTATAGAATTGTATATAAAACAGGAACAGGAAGATCTGTATTTTAGCATAACTTTCAGTCTAAAGGTGAACTCCTGAATGTTTTTTCTCCTTACTTTAAGTGGCTGTTCCCTCCAGAGGTTTGGAGGAAGAATAGAAAAAGCTTTGCAGTATAAGCCAGACTTTGGTGCTGAAGATTTTACTGTGCAACTCTGTAGGATCATAGGAGGATGTCTTCTATTCCATTGTTGCAGTATTCTATTTGTGGGTTTACCCTTCTTCCTGTCCAGTTCATCCGGCCAGGTTTCCAAAGATTTTCAGTCCCTCTTGGTGCGTCTGACATCCGACGTGGCTGCTGGAACGTGGGCCAGAAAATGATGTCTGCACGCACCAACCCTCAGAACCTTTCAGCCGCCAGTCGTACGCCAGGTGCTCCTGCTTCTCGCGGACATCTGATCGAAAAAAGATTCAGTTAAGTACCCCGTTGGTGATTCTTTCAGTCCTACTTTGTTTATATTTCTAGTCTGTTCATGTCATCTGGTAAGGGCCAGTGCAACTGCTGTTGGCTGATTCCCCAGAAAGACACCCATGACCAGTGTCTCTATTGTTTAGGCAGGGAACACAACCACGAGAACTGCACCATTTGCTGATCGTTTTTCCCTATCACCTTATGTCGACATTTCCAGACCTTGGATTTGTATTTAAAGAATCAGCACTTGAACCAAATAGCATTAAGGATTGAGGCCACGTCCGATGCCCCGTCTGAACTGCCTAGGAAGAGGACCAAGTCCTTGTGGCCTGCTTCGTCAGCTGTGCCTTTGTCTGCCATACCTCAGCCTGTAGCCGATGTTAGCTTGGCTGAGGATCGAGCATCCACAGTATAGATAAAGCAGTTACCTCTGAGGAAGGCGCACAATCTGGAGCGGACGACACGTCCACAGAGGATTTACTGGCACCTGCTTTAGATGCTGGGGGGGAAACCAGCATTCACTTTGGGCCTATGGGATGCCACCTCTGCCATCCTGACCCAAGGCCTATCCCTAGCCAGACGCCATCGAGGCCTTCAAAGAAAAAGCAAAAAACAAGACACCTTACTCTTTCCTCTGGAAGCATGCCTGATTGGCAGGCCTTTAGCCAGAGCTTGTTCAATGCCTTTATGGTCTTTAAGCCTTCTGCAGAACCCTCTGCCACTGCTCCTCCCCTCCTTAGTCCCAGACCTCTCATCCATGAAAAGAGGGTAGATCATCCTGAAGAAGAGGAATTGTCTGATTCCTTTGAGGACTCTCTTTTATACTCCTCCCAGATCTCATCCCCCCCTGGGATATGGATCTCATGAGGAGGGCTCGGTTGAATCCTATTCCTCTGTAGAGGATGTAACCTTTGGGGAAACTATTAAGATGAAAGACCACTTTAAGTGACAATCCTCAGATATGACTGATGTACAAAAGAGGTTTTATGACCTTATTCAAATGGACTCTCCCGGTCCTTCTGCCATTCCTCCTATTCAACCAGCATTTCTGGATGCATTTGCCTCAGCCTGCATTAACCCAGATTCCCAACCTCCAGCCCCACGACAGACTGAAGTCCCTGAGACGCAGAAATTTCTCTTTAAGTGCTCTCCTGCTGATCCTGCAACTATCTCCATCTCTACGGACAGGGCCTCCAAGCCCCTTCCTGCCACTCTATCCTTTCTGCTGTTAAGGACAGCAAAACTATGGAGAGGCTGGGAAAGAAAATCTACACCTCTGCTACCCTGTCATTTAGAGCCACCAACTACCAAGCTCATATGACCAAATACTCCTTAGCTCTGCCGGACAAAGCCACTAAGGACTTAGATGACATCCCTGGCTTTGCAGCCAATGCCTCCTTGTCTTGCCTGATAGCACCTATCTCTCAAGTGAATAGATATTCCTTAAGATGCAGTTATCATGCAACTGAAGCCTCAGCCAGGTCAGCTGCATCAACTTCAGTACTAAGAAGGTACACATGGCTGAGACTTCAGCCCCTCCCAGATGACTTCAGGGCCAAACTCCTCGACACACCTTTGGATCATTCAGCCCTATTTGGTACAAAAGTGGCTGACCTGTTTAAATACTTGCAACAGAAAGGAAAAGAATTACAGGACCTAAAACACATCCTCATCTCGCCTATTCCAAAAATTCCAGAGGAACTACCTGGCAAAGACGCAGCATCAGGAAAACCTCTAGGCCTGTAGCTACCCCCGATCTAGAAGACCCCCTAGAAGACAGCCTCCTCAGGCTAGGCCTTTTCAGTGTTCCAGCCAAAGGCCCCCCTTTCCTGATGGGGCAGGTAGTGTCTGACCTCCTGCCAAAATTTCAGCCCCCACCCCCCTCATCCATACCTTTATCTGTCAGTCTCTCTCACTGTCTCCCTGCATGGTCACTCATTACCTCAGACAAGTGGGTTCTGTCCATCATACAGAATGGCTACTTCATGTCCTGGATCCTCCCCCCTCCCCCCCAACAAGGCTGGGCATACCACAGCCTTCTCCTACCCCTCCTCCATCAGGTTTTGCAAACTCTTCTGCTACAAGGCACCGTAGAACCAGTACCTACAGAATCAAAAAGAAAAAGATTCTGCTCCAGAATCTTTTGTACCCAGAAAGGAAGGACCATGGTGACAGATTCTAAACCTCTCGCACCTCAACCCCTTCCTAAAAGTTCCTACTTTCAGGGTGCTCACTCTGCCTACTCTTTCCACTCATCCTTTCTCAGGGTTTCATGGCAACACTGGACATAAAGGATGCCTATCTTCACATACCTATAAAACCCACCTTCAGGAAATACCTGAGATTACTGGCAGGTTCATCTCACTTTCAGATGCTCATCATGTTTCCCTGTTGCAGTCATTACACTTGGGTTATCCTGCTGGCAGGCTACCCGCAGTTGGCCTGAATTCCAAAGTCCTGGTCCGGCGTCTGTTGCTGTCGCCTCTTCCCTGATGTCAGTGCACCAGGGGTATATAAGATGCAGCCGACGCCATTTTCCCCAGTCTTTCTTGCCGTGCGGTGCCCGAAGCAAAAACAGTTCGCAAGTGCCGGTCGGCCGAGTCCTGAGATTTTCGAAATTGAATTTCAGAACCGAAGTCTTCAATAAAGCTAAGTACCCCGTTGGAGAAACGTTTTCTTGCTCCAGACCGATGTCAGTAAAAGTTAATTGTATTTCTTGTGGTAAGCAAATACCTCATAAGGATTTTCACTCTTTCTGTATTCCTTGCCTAGGCCCTGACCACGACGTTGCTAGTTGTCGGTTTTGTGCTAGATTCAACCAACGCACTATTAAGCGTCGGTTTTATTTTGCTTTACATTACTTTGGCCGAAGGTTTAACTACATAATGTCGTTGGAACATCCGACGACCGGAATTCATAAAAAACGCAAAGACAAAGAAAGGGACAGGCATCCAAGGTCCAAAACACACGAAGCCTCTTCTAGGCCAGTCGCCAGTTCGCCGGTTCTCAGTGCGGCACTTTCGCAGCCCTTGACACCCGCTACCTCAGAGCCACAGGCCGCCTCCGACACCCATGTGGAGACGACAAGGCCTCTGGAAACTCAAGGTATTGGACCTACGGAAACTATTCCCTCAGATGGGTACGCAGTCGCTGAGCAGGCTTCTGCTTCTGAGGGTGTTTTCAGACCTACACAACTTACTGTCAAGTTTACTTCAGCAAAGGCAAAGTCTAAAACACCACTAAAGACAAAGAAACAAGTACAGCAGTCTCCTGGACAGTCATCCATGCCAAAGAAACAGATGCTTAAGATGGCCGAGGACCTAATTACTTTGATCAGGGGTACCCATCCCCCTCCTGATAAAAGGCCTAGGCAAGACACTGACTATGACGCCTCTGACCAGGTTTCTATTTCATCTGATTCCTCTTCAGAACAGGGATATTCTCTTCTTCCCTATGAGGATTCTGATGCTGAAGAATCTATCCCTTCAGCCTCTCCTCCTGAGGATTACTCTTTTGGGGAAACCTTGCACACCATGAGGGAGCATTTCCATTGGGAGAGCCAGGATTATTCAGAATCCAAGAAAAGGCTCAGAGACTTTCTTTTACTACCTCAGCACAGGCCCCTTGCTATTCCCCCTGTACTAGATATTGTTGTTATTTTTTTTCTGAATCCAGTTTGTCTCCTGATTCTTTACCCGCTGCACCAGTCAAACCAGATAGATGTTCATCGTGTTACCCTGCTGCAGTCATCACACTTGGGTTATCCTGACGTCAGGCGGTCCCGCAGTCGGCCGGAATTCCAAAGTCTTGGTCCGGCGTCGGTTGCTGTCGCCTCTTCCCTGACGTCAGTGCACCAGAGGTATATATAATGCAACCAACGCCATTTTCTTCAGTCTTTCTTGCCGCATGGTGCCCGAAGCTGAAGCAGTTCGCAAGTGCCGGTCGGTCAACTCCTGAGATTTTCTAATTCGATTTTCAGACCAAAGTCTTCTATAAAGCTAAGTACCCCATTGGGGAAACTTTTCTTGCCTCAGACCGATGTCAGAAAAAGTTAACAATTGTATTTCTTGTGGGAAGCAAATACCTCATAAGGATTTTCATTCTTATTGCATACCTTGTCTAGGCCCAGACCACGACGTCACTACTTGTCGGTTTTGTGCTAGGTTTAATAAGCGTACTATTAAAAGACGCTTTGATTTCGCACGACACTACTTCGGTAGGAAATTTAACTACACCATGCCGTCGGAGCAACCGACTACCGTCGTGCACAAAAAATGCAAGGATAAAGACAGACAGCCCAGGCCTAAGCCAGATTCCGAGGCCTCTGCTGATCCGGTCTCCGGTTCTCCGGTCCTCAGTAAGGCTCCGACGCAGCCCCTGACTACCGCAGATCTGGAACCCGAGACCGCTACGGAACTTTTGGCGGAATGCACCAGGCCGACGCAGCCATTTAGTTCAGGCCCATTCGACGACATTGCTACAAAAGACTTCGGTGCTGCAGAAACGCCATCGGTTTCTGAAGGCGTTTTCAGACTGACGACTCTCACCATTAAAACGTTTTCTAAGTCGAAGACTCCTACTAAATCTAAAAGGACTGCACTTCAGTCTCCTGTTCAAGGCCCTATGCCTAAGAAACAGATGCTCAAAGTGGCTGAAGATTTGATTTCTCTAATCAGGGGGTTCCCAGCCCCCTCCTGACAAAAGGCCTAGACAAGAGGAAGATTATGCATCCTCTGAACAAGTGTCCATTTCTTCAGACTCCTCTGAGGACCAAGACTACTCCTTCTCCCCTTATGAAGATTCTGATGCTGAGTACTCTATTCCCTCAGCTTCTCCTCCTGAAGACTACTCCTTTGGGGAAACTTTACACATTATGAGGGAACATTTTCACTGGGAAGGTCAGGATTACTCTGACTCGAAGAAAAGGCTCAGAGAGTTTCTTTTACTCCCCCAACACAGACCACTAGCCATCCCACCAGTTTTGGACATTGTGGATGATGTTTATTTAGAATCCAGTTTCAACCCAGACTCTCTACCTCCTGCTCCGGCTAAGCCTGACAGATACTGTAGAGTGCCTGATTCCCACAAATTTCTTTACAAAAGCCCTGTAGCTGACCCCGAGACTATCTCCCAGGGTCCCAAGGGGGCTAAGGCTTCTATGGCTAAAAACCCAGTACCTTCTGAGGGATTCCAGAGCACTAGACGTGGGGGATAAAGGTTTACACCTCAGCCACACTAGCTATGAGGGCACTGAATTGCCAATTTCACAGGCTTAAGTATCAGCAATTCCTAATCTCTCAGTTAAAGCAAAGAAAAACCACTCTCCCTCAACAATCTGAATTGAAAGAAGTACAGGATATGTTGCACGCCACTGAGCAGGTGGGCAAACATACCTTACAATGTGGGTTTGATTCTTTGAAGGCCTCCTGCAGAGCAGCTGTCACTGGGTCTGTTATATGCAGGCATGCTTGGTTAAAGGAGCAAACTCTGCCTGATCATGTTAAAGCAAAACTACTGGATGCTCCCGTACAGCAGGATGTTCTTTTTGGAGTTAAAGCAGAAGAAGTTTTAAAGAAAATGGAGGATAAGGCAAAATCTATGCAGACAGTCAAATATTTCCTACAGGTACAACCCCCTCGCTTCAGCAGAAACTGGCCAACAAAAAATTGGTCCTTTCCAGCTACAGACAGACCACAGAGGGGTAAATACAGATGCCCAAGGGGCAGAGGACAACCAGAAGCCCAGTATAAACCTCGCCAATGGGGCACTACAACACAGAAGGGAGAAGACAGGTCTCAATCCACCAGAAGGCAAACTCAATGACTTGCACCTCATCTGGCCAAGCAATACTCTCTTGGCAACCCCCTTGGGGGGAAAACTCGCACTTTTTGCAGACAACTGGCACATAATCACAAAGGACAAATGGGTCCTAGACATAATTTTACGAGGGTACAGATTCCACTTTCATACCTTGCCAATGAAAAGAGGGATGCCAAACCTGCCACAAAATCAATGGGCAGAGGCACAAAAACAAATTACAGCTCTCATGGACATGAGCCATTCAACTGGTACCTACTCCAGAGCAAGACCAAGGATTTTACTCAAGACTCTTTCTAGTGCCCAGAAAGGACAATGCCTGGAGACCAATTCTGGACCTTTCAATTCTAAGCACTTACTTACAAGTACCCAAATTCAAGATGCTAACACTACAGCAGCTACTTCCCATGTTGGGCAAGGAAGCATGGCTGGTAACGTTGGGCCTCAAGGAGGCATACCTGCATGTCCCTATCAGACAGAGTTGCAGAAGATACCTCCGTTTCATTGCAGGTTCAACCCATTACCAATTCTCTGCACTGCCCTTTGGCCTATCTACTGTGCCCAGAGTCTTTACAAAATGCCTGGCACCAGTAATTGCATACTGCAGACAGAGGAATTCAAATATATCCATACCTGGATGACTGCCTCATCCAAGCAGAAAGCAAAGACATTCTCTTACATCATCTGGCCTTTGTAAAGCACCTACTAAACTGCCTGGGGTACACAGTAAACAAAAAGAAGTCAAAATTAGTACCCTCACAAATAATGACATTCCTGGGTGCCAGCTTGAATACAATGGCCCAGAAGACTTATCTTACACCAGACAAACAACTACAACTGACTCAATATTTCAAGACAATGGCAACAAAGACCCAATTAACTGCAAGAAAAATTCTGCAGGCCTTGGGCTTCATGGCATCTTGCATACTAATAATACCATTTGCAAAGCTGCATATGAGGAAATTACAGTGGTACCTAAAAAGCATATGGTCTCAACACAGCCACAGCTTGGACACAATGATATCTCTCATTCCCTGCCTACAACAGGAATTTCTATCGTGGTCACAGGCATGTCACCTTAACAAGGGTCAGCCTTTCACCTTGCCCCCAGCCAGGCAAACTATCACAACAGATGCTTCAGATTACGCCTGGGGGGCACACATGGCAGGGCAATGCATTCAAGGCCTATGGACTGCAGATCAAAGAAATCTGTGCATAAATCAAGAAGAGATGCTAGCTGTACGGAAAGCTCTGACAGCCTTCAAGGATCTATTACATCCAGGACAACTTGCAATAAAGACGGACAACACCACAGTAATGTGGAACATAAACAAACAAGGGGGTACACATTCCTACCCTCTATGCAGGCAAGCAATGATCTTATGGAACACAGCTCTGGCTTACCAAGTTCAGTTACAAGCTCAATTCCTGCCAGGACAGAAAAACACATTGGCAGACTACCTCAGCAGAAACATCAAGGATCCTCATGAGTAGAAACTAGATCCACAGATATTTGCAATGATAACTCAAAAATGGGGCCTTCCAGAATAGACCTCTGTTTGCCAGTCCTCAAAACTATCAACTAACAAAATTTTGTACAAGGACGCTGCACCATCAAGCTTGGAAAGTGGACGCACTCTTTCAGTTGAAAAAACCTGACAGTATATGCCTTCCCTCCATTGCCTCTCCTCACAAAGGTTCTTCTGAAAGTCAAAAAGGAGAGACCACGAATGATTTTCATAGCCCCAGACTGGCCACGCCAGCACTGGTACCCGCTATTGAGAAATATGGCCCACAGCCCACCATGGATATTGCCTCAAATCCCCCATTTGCTCACACAACAAAACAATCAGATTCTTCACAGCCAGCTCAAAACTTTAAATCTGGCTGCATGGCAAATCAACTAAACATCCAACCAGCTCCTCTTTCCCAAGCAGTTCTGGTTGTTATTCTGGAAGCCAGAAGGCCAAGCACCAGGAAGGCTTATTCGGACAAATGGAAAAGGTTTTGTGCCTGGAACCAAGCTAAAGGCCAAGACACAATTCAGCCTCACATGCCTCACATTCTACAGTATTTAGCTGAGATGTTGCACAAAGGACTTTCTTTTTCCTCCATTAAAATCCATGCTTCAGCTATTTCAGCTCACTACAACACGGATCCACCTTTATTTTCACATCCTCTTCTAAGGCAGTTCCTCAGAGGGGCAACAAAACATTAGACCACCCAGGAGAGCTCCTACACCAACATGGGACCTCAATTTTGTTCTGGAAAAACTAACACTACCTCCCTTTGAACCAGCTTTCTCTGCAGATCTTCAGTTCCTATCATGGAAGACTGCCCTGCTCCTAGCAATAACTTCAGCTAGAAGAGTCTCAGAGCTGCAGGCACTAATGGCAGTGGAACCTTTCCTCATTTTTCATCAAGACAGAGTTTCTCTACGAACTAATCCTTCCTTTATGCCTAAGGTGGTTTCCAGTGTGGCTTTAAATCAGACCATCCACTTACCCACCTTCTTCCCAAATCCACAGAACAAAGGTGAGAGACTCCTGCATTCCTTGGACATTCACAGGCAACCGTTACTACTTGGACAAAACTAAGGCTTTCAGAAAATCTGACCAACTCTTTGTATCCTATGCTACAGCTTCTCAAGGGAAGGCTATATCAAAGCAAACCATTTCTAAATGGATATGTCATTGCATACGTTTCTGCTATACCCATCATGGGAAACCAGTCCCTGCTAACATTAGGTCCCACTCTACCAGAGCAACAGCTACCTCTACAGCCTTTCTCAGGGGGGTTCCAACCAAGGAGATTTTGGAAGCTGCAACTTGGAGTTCAGTACACACCTTTACCAAACACTATCACTTGCCTCTTTACTCTAAGACCAGGGCGGGCTTCGCCACTGCAGTTCTGCAGAGCCTTATAGCCTCCACTAACCCTCTATGATACCTCCCCCCTTCCTTAGCTTTGGGATTCAACCCAAGTGTGATGACTGTAGGCAGGGTAACACGATGAACATAGTACAGTTTTGTACCTACCATAAATGTAGATATTCGAGTGTTCACCCTGCTGCAGTCCAGGTTACCCTCCCTCCATCCCCTCTGATCTACTGGCTAAATCTCTTCTATACCTTACTGATGTATTTGCTTATAGCTCAAGGGATTTTGTGTTTGTGCAGAGGTTACTCCATTTGGTTCTAATTTCTGACCACCTTTTTGGGGGGCACCTGACATCTGTGGCAAGAAAAACTGAAGAAAATGGCGTCAGTTGCATTATATATACCCCTGGCGCACTGACGTCTGGGAAGAGGTGACAGCAACCGACGCCGGACCAAGACTTTGGAATTCCGGCCGACTGCGGGACCGCCTGACGACAGGATAACCCAAGTGTGATGACTGCAGCAGGATGAACACTCGAACATCTACATTTATGGTAGGTACATAACTGTACTGTACTACATGGTCCCAGATTCTCACAAATTTCTTTATAAAAACCCTGCTGCTGACCCAGAAACTATTTCTCAGGGTCCTAAAGGGGTCAAGGCTTCCACTGCAAAAAACCCTGTTCCCTCTGATAGGGATTCTAGAGCACTGGATAGATGGGGGGAAAAAGTTTACACTTCTGCTACTTTAGCTGTAAGGGCTTTAAACTGCCAGTTTCACATGCTTAAATATCAACAATACCTAATGTCTTTGCTAAAACAGAAAATGCTTACAAGCTCAGAATGTCCTGACAATAAGGAAATGCAGGATTTATTGCATGCAGTTGAACAAGTAGGAAAGCATACTCTGCAATGTGGTTTTGATACATTGGAGGCTTCTTGCAGAGCCGCAGTTACAAGTTCTGTCATTTGAAGGCATGCTTGGTTAAAAGAACAAAATTTACCTGATCATGTTAAAGCAAAATTATTGGATGCTCCATTACAGCATGAAAATTTGTTTAGTGTTAAGGCAGAAGAAGTGTTAAAGAAAATGGAGGATAAAGCAAAATCAATGCAGACAGTAAAGGATTTCTTACAGGTTCAGCCACCTAGATTTAGCAGGAACTGGCCTTCTGAAAATTGGTCCTTTCCAGTGTCAGACAGGCCATAGAGGCAGATACAGACGCCCAAGAGGCAGATCTCAGCCCCAAGGCTCATACAGACCTAAACAATGGGGTGCTTCAGCCCCCAAAAGCGGAGAGGACAAATCACAACCTTATAGGAAACCGTCCCAATGACTTCCCTCTACAAATGCCAAGCACTTCCCTTTTGACAGCACCCTTAGGGGGAAAAATAGCACTTTTCACACAAAATTGGCACATGATCACCCAGTAAACCAGCCAACAAGTGCTAGAAAACGTTGATACTCTGTCCAAAACAGTTTATTCCACAAACTAGTAAATCAAACCAAAAATAAAAGCAGACGATAAAACCAAACGAAAACTTATGTTAACGCTCTTATAACAACAAATCAGTATGCGTTTTCGTCCTTGTGCATAGGACTTCATCAGACAATTCTCATAAATTAATTACAGTCTTTAAATAGTGAATAAAATCAATTTACCTATATAATCTATCCATATACATTTCTTAGTTGATTCAAACCAACCTATCAAAATACAAAAGCTCATAAATATTTATGCCTGTCTGGGAAATGTACGTGACTACTTCAAATACATAAATTGTTTGCTCTCATTTAAAAACTTTCACAATTTTCATCTCTAAATGTAAACAATGTACATACTTATAAATATGAATAAATATTTATTTAAATAATTAAATAAATAAATAAATAAATAAATAATTCTAAAAACTTCTTTAAAAACTTCTTTAAGAAAACTTTAACATTTCATTCTTTATATATATACATATATATATACTGAAGGTCCTGGTGTGTATAATGGGTTGGTGCCTATGGATAGATTATATAGGTAAATTGATTTTATTCACTATTTAAAGACTGTAATTAATTTATGAGAATTGTCTGATGAAGTCCTATGCACAAGGACGAAAACGCATACTGATTTGTTGTTATAAGAGCGTTAACATAAGTTTTCGTTTGGTTTTATCGTCTGCTTTTATTTTTGGTTTGATTTACTAGTTTGTGGAATAAACTGTTTTGGACCGAGTATCAACGTTTTCTAGCACTTGTTGGCTGGTTTATTGGTTTTTGGAAGTGCTGGTTCCTGTTTTTTGGTTTTTGTTGCACATGATCACCCAGGACAAATGGGTACTGAATGTTGTTTCTCAGGGTTACAGGTTCCACTTTCACACCCTACCAAGGTCAAAAGGTATGCCAGACCTGCCACAGAATCAATGGGCAGAGACACAAAAACAAACTTCTGCACTCATGGACGTGAGAGCTATTCAAAAAGTACCACAGCAAGAACAGGGGCAAGGATTTTACTCAGGTCTTTTCTTGGTACCCAGAAAGGACAAAGCCTGGAGACCAATACTGGACTCCAGGGTTGGGAGGGTGGCCTGATGGTTAAGGTGTTTGCCTTACAAACACAAGGTGCAGGGTTTGAATCTCACAAGGGATAATTGGCTAGGCTTAAAATGGCTCGCAAGGGCAGTTAGCCTAGTACTAACCTATGAACCTATGAACCTATGGACCTGTCAATTCTAAACACTTTCCTGGATGTTCCAAAATTCAAAATGTTGACACTGCAGCAACTTCTACCCATGCTGGGCAAGAAGACTTGGCTAGTTACTTTAGACCTCAAAGAGGCATACCTGCATGTCCCAATCAGACAATCTTGCAGAAGATACCTCAGATTCATAACTGGCTCAATGCATTACCAATTCTCTGCACTGCCCTTTGGCTTATCTACTGCGCCCAGGGTCTTCACAAAATGCCTGGCACCAGTAATTGCATTTTGCAGACAAAAAGGAATTCAAATATATCCCTACTTGGATGACTGCCTTATTCAAGCAGAGAGCAAGGGCATTCTACTAAAGCATCTGGCGTTTGTAAAAAGATTACAAATTTGCCTAGGGTACACAGTAAACGAAAAGAAATCAAAACTAGTGCCCTCTCAAGAGATAATATTCCTGGGTGCCAGCTTAAATACAACTGCCCAGATGGCTTATCTCATGCCAGACAAGCAAAGGCAACTGACTCGTTACTTTCAAATGATGGCAACAAAGACCCAGCTACCTGCAAGAAAAATTCTGCAGGCTTTAGGCTTCATGGCATCCTGCATCCTGCTAATTCCATATGCAAGACTGCATATGAGGAAGCTACAGTGGTATCTAAAAAGTGTTTGGACTCAACATTGCACAGCCTGGAAACAATAATAACTCTTATTCCCTGCCTGCAACAGTAGTTTCGATGGTGGGCACTGGCCTGTCACCACAACAAGGGACAGCCTTTCACTTTACCCACAGCCAGGCAGACACTAACAGCAGATGCATCGGATTATGCCTGGGGGGCACACATGGCGGGAAAATGTATTCGGGGCACATGGCCCGCGGACCAAATGCATCTTCACATCAAAAAGAGATGCTAGCTGTACAGAATGCCCTGACGGCCTTCAAGGATCTACTACATCCAGGACAACTACTACTAAAGACTGGTAATACTACAGTAATGTGGTACATAAATGAGCAAGGGGGCACATATTCCTACCTCCTCTGCAGGCAAGCCATGACTTTGTGGAACATCGCACTGACCTATCAAGTACATCTGCAGGCACAATTCCTGCCAGGAAAGAAAAATACTCTGGCAGACAAACTAAGCAGAAACCTCATGGACCCTCACAAGTGGAAACTAAATCCACAGGTCTTCAGCATGATAACAAGGAAATGGGGATGCCCAGACATAGATCTTTTTGCCTCCCCTCCCAACTGCCAACTACAGAGATTTTACACAAGGACTTATTACTGACAAGCATGGAAAGTGGATGCTCTATCATTCAGCTGGAAAACCCGAACAGTTTATGCCTTTCCACCACTGCCTCTCCTTCCCAAGGTGCTCCTAAAAGTAAGACAAGAGAAGCCAAAAATGATTCCGATTGCCCCAGACTGGCCACTCCAGCACTGGTACCCAATCCTCAAGAGCTTGTTTCAAGGTCCAGCCTGGACTTTACCTCAAATTCCTCATCTTCTGACTCAACAAAACAATCAGATCCTGCACAGCCAACTCAGAACCTTAAATGTGGCTGCATGGCAGATAATATAGCCACTCAGAACACACCTCTCTCTAAAGCTGTTATGGATGTCATTTTGGAAGCCAGGAGGCCCAGCACCAGGAAATCTTATGCAGAAAAATGGAAGAGATTCTGTGCTTGGAACCAGGCACATGGACTTGAACCACTTGTTCCAAATATTCCTCAGATTTTGCAATACCTAACTGAGATGCTGGACAAAGGCTTATCCTTCTCATCAATTAAGATCCATGCCTCTGCCATTTCAGCTCATTACAATATGGACCCTCCTATTTCCTCTCATCCATTGCTGAGACAGTACCTCAGAGGGGCAAAAACCATAAGACCCCCAAGGAGAGCACAGATACCTACATGGGACCTCAACTTTGTCTTAGAAAAGCTCACACTACCTCCTTTTGAGCCAGCCAATACAGCTGATATAAAATTCTTATGGAAAACTGCTCTGCTCCTAGCAATAACTTCAGCAAGAAGAGTCTCAGAGTTACAGGCATTAATGGCAGTGGAACCTTTTATCATTTTTCATCTGGACAGGGTTTCTCTAAGGACGAACCCAACATTTATGCCAAAGGGGTAGTATCCAGTGTGGCTTTTAACCAAACCATTCTTTTGCCAACATTTTACCCAAATCCCCAGAATAAAGGGGAGAGACTTCTGCACTCTTTGGACATACACAGGCAGCTGTGCTCCTACTTGGACAAAACAAAAGCTTTTAGAAAAACTGAGCAACTGCTTGTAGCATATGCTGCAGGATCACAAGGAAAGGCTATCTCAAAGCAGACTATTTCAAAATGGATAGGACACTGTATTCGTTTCTGCTATGCACAGCATGGCAAGTCAGTGCCTAAGAATATTAGGCCACATTCTACCAGGGCAGCAGCCACTTCAGCCTTTCTCAGAGGAGTACCAACTAAGGAAATTTTGGAGGCTGCAACTTGGAGTTCAGTGCACACTTTTACCAAGCATTATCACTTACCTCTTTACTCTGTCCAGAGCAGGCTTTGCCACTGCAGTTCTGCAGGGCCTCATAGCCACTCCTAATCCAATTTAGACCCAGCCGCCCTACCTCAGCTTTGGGATTCAACCCAAGTGTAATGACTGCACCAGTGAAACACGATGAACATAGTACAGTTGTGTACCTACCATAAATGTAGATGTTCGAGTGTATTCACTGTTGCAGTCCAGGTTACCCACCCTCCATCCCCCTTTATGTTGCTGGGACTTATCTGCACTTCTCTATACTATACAACCTATGTGGTGTATTTGCTTGTAGATGAAGAATATGTTTTATTTTAGTGCATGCTTTTTGATTGGCATAATTTTTTTGCCTACCCTTCTGGGGGCACCTGACATCTGGGGCAAGAAAAACTGAAGAAAATGGTGTTGGCTGCATCTTTTATACCCCCTGGCGCCCTGACGTCAGGGAAGAGGTGACAGCAACCGACGCCGGACCAGGACTTTGGAATTCAGGCCGACTGCAAGTAGCCTGCCAGCAGGATAACCCAAGAGTAATGACTGCAACAGTGAATACACTTGAACATCTACATTTATGGTAGGTACACAACTGTACTTTTTGCAGGGCCTTATAGCCGGTCCTAATTCTACTTAAGTTCCTCCTCCCAACCTTAGCTTTGGGAATCTACCCAAATGTAATGACTGCAACAGTGAAACACGAAGAACATAGTACAGTTCATGTAGATGTTCGAGTGTATTCACTGTTGCAGCCTTGGTTACCCTCCCTCCAGCCCCCTTTTCTTCTGTTGGCTATACCTCTGCTATCACTTACTATGCTCTAAAAGCTTTTTTGGTGTATTTGCTTTTATGTTGGAGGTATATCCTGGTATTTATAGATTTAATTGCTTCCCATCAGGGGGGCACCTGACATCTGGGGCAAGAAAAACTGTTGTAATGGCGCCGGCTGCATGTTTTATACCCTTGACGTCATGGAAGAAGGGACAGCAACCAACGCAGGACCCAAGACTTTGTTAATCAGGCTGACTGAGGGCAACCTGCCAGCAGATTACCCAAATGTAATGACTGCAACAGTGAATACACTCGAACATCTACATTTATGGTAAGTGTACACAACTGTACTTTCCTCGTCTATCCATTCTCCTTACAGAGACTCCAGGATCATGGATAGATATGGGAAGCGCATGTTTAGTTCAGCGACTTTTGCTCTTCGTTCGCTCAACTATTTAATCCATTTTACCAGGTTTCAAAGAGATCTCCTTAAAGAGCTAGGAGATGCTCTTCAGGGTACAGTAGCTGTAGGAGCTACCGACAAAGTTGCCGCCCAGCTTGCTACCCTTAGTAAACTCATCCATGTGCCTCATTTCATATGCGGCTGATGGAACCTGTAGGGCAGCGGGTACGGGAGTTGCTCTTAGGAGACACTCCTGGATGCGCTTGTGTTCCTTCACGGAGCCCTTCAAGTCATCCTTTGTGAATATCCACTTTGATGGCTCGTCCCTTTCCGGGCCTAAAGTGAAGGAAACCTTAACCAGGTGTGAGCAGGATGGAAAGACTCTGTCTGCCTTTGGGGTCTGTTTTTCCACCCCTACCAGACCCTACCCTAAGGGTCAAAGGGGAGGAAAAATGTGGTTCCGAAAAGCCCAAGGAGCCTTTCAGGATACACGTGGTGAACCCCCCCCCCCCCTCCAGAGGCAGAGGAGGGGGCAATAATGGAAGACGCTGCCCTTGCGGCAGAGGGGGTGCACAACACCAGGGCGACAGAGATCACTTCTCTGGGAAGCCCTACCAGCGCTCCTGAAAAGAGGCCTGACTGCCCTGCTCTGGAGGCAGTCGGGGGTCGCGTATCTTTGTACCCAGACACCTGGCTCAAAATAACAAAAGACAGCTGGGTACAAAGTATCATTTCCAGAGGATACTTCATCCCATTCGCCACACCCCCTCCACCCATAAGAAAAATCCCGGACGTTCCACCCTGTTACAGGGAACAAGCAACAATAGAGGTCCAAACATTGCTAAGAAAAAGTCATCCAATCACTCCCAGCAGACCAGACGGGATCCAGAACTTATTCAAGATTTTTTTTTAGTTCCAAAAAAGACGGGGTACTGGAGACCCATATTGTACCTCAGCATACTGAATAAATCTGTAAAGAAAGAGAAGTTCTGGATGGTCACACTTCAGACTATACTTCCCTTCTTAGGAAAAGACAGTTGGATGTGCTCGATAGATCTCAAGGATGCGTACTACCACATAAATATGGCCAGGCCATCTAGGATCATCTGCGCTTCCAGCTGGGACCCAATCATTTACCAGTTTCGAGCCCTGCCCTTTGGCCTCACTACAGCCCCCAGAGTGTTCACCAAATACATGGCAGTGGTCACAGCTCACCTGAGGCGTTTAGGATTCCAGGTGTTTCCGTACCTAGACGATTGGCTCCTTACAGCCACCACCAGGCATCAACTCATTCAAGCCAGGTAGTCCAGTCTGTTGCTCTGCAATCAAATGGGCATTACAATCAACTCAGAAATCTGCCTTGTCGCCATCGTAGCATATCATTTTTATAGGAGCAGAACTGGACACCACCACCACCACCACACTAAGGCTTCCAGTAGAAAGGGTCGGTGTTCTTCGTCAGCATGTTAGCATTCTGATATCCAAAGACAAAGCACCAGCATCAGAAGTTCTGAAATTGTTAGGCCTGATGGCAGCAGCAGCTCTTGCCATACCACTAGGTCGTATGCACATGCGGATACTAAAGTGGCTGTTGTTCACTCAGTGGTCTTACCAAGAGCTCCCTATGTCTCACATGATAATGATCACAAATTCCTGCAAAAGGGATCTTCAGTGGTGGTTGACCTCAATTCATGTCACGATAGGACGCCCATTTGTGCTTTCCCCTCCAGCGGCCACAGTGACCACAGACGTTTCCCTGATTGGGGGGGGGGGGGCATTTTCAGGGAAAGACAGCCCAAGGCACATGGACCAATCAGGAGACACATCTGCATATCAATGTCCTAGAGATGAGAGCAGTACTTTTTGGCGTTGCATTCCTTTCAGGACTTTCCTCCTCTGGGTACAATTACGATTTAGACAGACAACATGTCAGTAGTCTAGTATTTGAACAAACAGAGGGACCAGATGTTACCCCCTTTGTCGCGAGGCTCTCAGAGTATAGCAGTGGGCTGTTTCCACCCAGTGCTCTCTGTTGGCAACGCACATCCCGGGGAAATCCAACATAATAGCAGACAAGCTGAGCAGAGCAATTTTGTTGCCCCACGAGTGGTCCCTCAAGAAAGAAATAGTGGACAGGATATTCCGCAGGTGGGGCCAGCCTTGCTGCGACCTTTTTGCCAGTCACACAAACACGAAATTCAAAAGCTACTTTGTCCTGAGTCCCCCTTTGGGAGATGCCCCAAGGGATGCACTCATACACGATTGGCCTCCAGGTCTCCTCTATGCATTTCCACCAATCCTGTTGTTACCCAAGGTTTTACAGAAAGCAAAAACTCTGGGAAGGACCATCATTCTAATAGCCCCTCATTGGCATAGTCAGATTTGGTTCCCCTTCCTTCGATCTTATCTTTTTGAGGACCCTTGGATTCTGGACCCAGTTCCAGACCTGATGCACTCGTCGGGGGAACTCCATGTCTCTCTGCAGTCCCTGAAGCTGACAGTTTGGCTGCTCCAATTCCCATCATAGCCAGGTTCCATAACCTTTCCAGTGAAACGAAGCAAATTCTTTTATCCTGTCATAAATCTTCTATGAGGAAGCTATTTCTTAGCAAATGGAAAAAAATGTTTTATATGGGCCTCTAAATACAGTATTGATCTTTCCCAAGCCCCCATGGCCTCCATTTTAGAGTTCTTGACTATGATTTTCAACAAAGGAGCTGCAGCAGCAGAAACAGTTCATGTTCAACTGGCTGCCATTTCTAATTTTCATCTTGGATTCAAAGGATTGAATTTTATGTCATACAAGTTATCCAAAGCCTTTCTCAAAGGGACCTTTCATATTAGGCCACTTGTGAAATCTCCCTATTCTCCGTGGAATCTAAATTTTATGCTTTCCCGCATAATTCTTCCGCCATTTGAACCAGCTTCCTCATGTGACCTCAAATTTTTGTCATGGAAAACCATCTTTTTAGTAGCTATTACTTCTGCCCGCAGAGTGTTAGTGCTTCAGGCTTTATCCATCAAGCCTCCTTATTTGATATTCCATGCTGACAGAGTCTCACTTAAAACAAATCCTTCCTTCTTGCCCAGAGTTTGCATTGAAACTAATCTCAACCAAATTATTGATTTGCCTGTCTTCTTCCTCAACCATTCAAACAATTTGGAGTAAATACTTCACAAACGTGATGTTCATAGACAGCTCAGATTTTATTTGGACAGAACAAAAGATTTCAGGAAATCAGACCAGCTTTCTGTTTCATTTTCAGATTCCAGGAAGGGTAGACAAGTGACTAAAACAACTCTTTCTAAATGGTTATCTGATTGTATCACCTTTGCTTATTCAGTTGCTAACATGCCATTACAGCATAAAATTAAGGCTCACTCAACCAGAGCTGTTTCCACATCCTCTGCTTTTTCTGCCAGACTTCCTATTGATAAGATTTGCACAGCAGCCACTTGGTTAAAACCTCATACATTTATATTACAAAGTTGACAAGGCCTCCAGGGACAGGGCCTCCTTTGGATCCACGGTCCTGAGAAGTATACTCCCATGAGCCACCCGAGACTGATGGTGCTTGGGATGCTACCCACCAGTAAAGAATGAACGGTGAGACAGAACAGCTTCACATAAAGAAGTTATGTACTTACCATAACGTTCCATGTGAGTTCATGTCACCTTCATTTTTACGTCCCTCCCTCCTACCCCCTCCTGGGCGGTTAGATGACTGAGATGCTGGATCCATCCTGGTTGCTCAACCGTTCTGTACCCTTTCTTGGGAGTGAAAGAATGACATATGGTATTATACGCAGCAAACAAGATCTGAGGTAACTCTAGGTGCATCATAGGATAGGAACTTGGCCTCGAGCTATTTGAAGATCTCAAGCTTTGCAATTGGCCAACTTGGAGCCGAGGGATCGGCTCTGAACCCATCAATAAAGAATGAAGGCGAGATGAATAACTCGCATGTGAACATTATGATAAGTACATAACTTTTTTCCTTATGTCAGAAGTGATAATTCAGTAAAAGTGTTAAAATGTTATGCATAATGGACAGAAGTCATACTGGAATGATACTCCTAACATATAGAATACCCAGCATACATAATGGTGTACGAGTAGTATACAAAAATACATTTAGGAATGCATGGGATGAGAATGTACCCCATATATTGGAAGTCGGAGAGCTTTTAACAGTTCATGTATTCATCATGCATTCTTGTGTGACCATGTCTTTGAAAGTTGTAGCATGTTTTGGTATTGGAGATGGTTTTTCATGACGAGCTGTTTTGAATGTTTGTTGTGCATTTCAGCCTTCGCTTAAGTAATGAGCTGTGTTCCTTGGGAATCTTTTTATTATTTAGCTCCAATCCAGGAGTCGCTTGATCAGAGATTAGTCAAAGTACAATGTACATCTCATTTTTGAAGTTCCTTGAGAGGGACTTTTGGAATGAACATTTATCTGCTTTACCTCCGCTGTTCTTACATGACTGTTATGTATACAGTAAACTCTCTGTTAACTGGCACCCATGAAGATTGGTAGATGCCAGATAACTGTAGTCTCTGGTGGCTTGAGAGTTGCTATTAAAAATAGGCCTGACTAATACTGTACCCTATACTATTTGTTTGGTTTGATGATTTCTCAGGTTGGGGAGAGAGGGAACTTATTCCCATCTTCCTTTTTAAAACTCAGACTCTAAAAACATAAAGTATGTTTCTGTGTGTGTGTGTGGGGGGGGGGGGGGCAGAAAGTGCAACACATGAAAATTGTCCTGTATTTCTTTGATTTTTTTTTCTGGTTGCTTGAATTCCGGTTAACTGAGAGATGTTCATCGTGTTACACTGCTGCAGTCATCACACTTGGGTTATCCCGCCATCAGGCGGTCCCGCAGTCGGCCCCCGAGTTCCAAAGTCTTGGTCCGGCGTCGGTTGCTGTCGCTTCTTCCCTGACGTCATTGCGCCAGGGGTATATAAGATGCAGCCGATGCCATTTTCTTCAGTCTTTCTTGCCACGTGGTGCCCAATGCAAAAGCAGTTAGCAAGTGCCGGTTGGCCGACTCCTGAGATTTTCATTCCGTATCCAGAACCGTTGGGGAAACTTTTTCTTGCCTCAGACTGATGTCAGTAAAAGTTAATAATTGTATTTCTTGTGGGAAGCAAATACCTCATAAGGATTTTCATTCCTATTGTATCCCATGCCTAGGCCCAGACCATGACGTCACTGGTTGTCGGTTTTGTGCTAGGTTTAACAAGCGCACTATTAAACGTTGGTTTGATTTTGCCCGACATTATTTTGGCAGAAAATTCAATTACACCATGCCGTCGGAACAACCGACGACCGGAATACACATAAAGCGCAAAGACAAGGACAGGCATCCAAGGCCCAAAACTGACGACGAAACCTCTTCTAGGCCAGTCGCCGATTCTTTGGTTTTCAGCAAGGCACCTTCGCAGCCCCTGATGACTGTTTCTTTGGAACCACAGGCCGCCTCTGACTCTCACGTGAAGATGGCTGGGCCTTTGGAGACACCAAACTTGAGACCTACCGAGACTAACCCTTCAGAGGGCTCCAGAGTAGCTGAACAACCCGCAGCTTCAGAGGGTGTTTTCAGGCCTACTCACTTAACCATTAAATCTTCTGCTAAAGCTAAAACAAACAAACAACTTCAGCATTCACCAGCACAGGCCCCCATGCCTAAGAAACAGATGCTCAAAATGGCTGAAGACCTAATTACCCTGATCAGGGGGTCCCACCCTCCTCCTGATAAAAGGCCTAGACAGGATGCAGACTATGACTCATCCGACCAGGTGTCCATCTCCTCAGATTCATCCTCAGACCAAGGATACTCTTTACCCCTTATGAGGATTCTGATGCTGAGGAATCCATTCCTTCAGCCTCTCCACCAGAGGACTACTCCTTTGGGGAAACCTTACATACCATGCAGGAGCATTTCCATTGGGAGGGCCAGGATTACTCAGAATCCAAGAAAAGATCAGAGATTTCCTTTTATTACCTCAACACAGACCCCCTTGCTATTCCGCCAGTGTTAGATATTGAGGATGATGTGTATGCTGAATCCAGCTTAAATCCTGATTCTTTACATCCAGCTCCAGTTAAGCCAGACAGATATTGCAGAGTCCCTGACTCTCACAAATTCCTTTATAAAAGCCCTGTTGCTGACCCTGAAACTATTTCCCAGGGTCCCAAAGGGGTAAAGGCCTCTACAGCAAAAAATCCAGTCCCCTCTGACAGATTCCAGAGCATTAGACAGATGAGGAAAGAAAGTATACACATTTGCAACTTTAGCAATGAGAGGACTAAATTGCCAGTCTCACATGCTTAAATATCAGCAGTATTTGATGTCTCAGTTGAAACAAAAATTACTTCCAAATTCAGATCTTCCTAACTATAAGGAAATGCAGGATTTATTGTATGCAGCTGAACAAGTGGGAAAACATACTTTGCAATGTTGTTTTGATTCCTTAGAGGCCTCCTGTAGAGCAGCAGTTACAGGGTCTGTCATTAGAAGACATGCTTGGTTAAAAGAACATACCTTACTAGATCATGTTAAAGCAAAATTATTGGATGCACCTTTACAGCAGGATGTTTTATTTGGAGTTAAGGCAGAAGAGGTATTAAAGAAAATGGAGGATAAATCAAAATCTATGCAAACGGTGAAGGATTTCTTACAGGTTCAGCCTCCTCGATTTAGCAGAAATTGGCCAACAAAGAATTGGTCCTTTCCAGTTTCAGACAGACCTCAAAGGGGTAGATACAGATGTCCAAGAGGCAGAGGTCAACCACAAGGTACTTACAGGCCTCGACAATGGGGTCTTCAACCCAGAAAGAAGGGGAAGACAGGCCCTCAGCCTTATAAAAAGCAGACCCAATGACTTCCCACTACAGCTGCCAAACATCTCTCTCTTAGCAGCCCCCTTAGGGGGAAAACTGGCACTTTTCAGTCACAATTGGCAAATAATCACCCAAGACAAATGGGTTCTCAATATTGTGTCTCAAGGTTACAGGTTCCACTTTCACACTTTGCCATGGTTAAAAAGAATGCCAAACCTGCCACCAAATCCAAAATTACAGCACTCATGGACATGAGAGCTATTCAAAAGGTAGCAACACAGAAGCAAGGACAAGGATTTTACTCAAGACTCTTTCTGGTTCCCAGAAAGGACAATGCCTGGAGGCCCATTCTGGATCTTTCTAAATACTTACCTGGATGTTCCAAAATTCAAAATATTGACACTACAGCAGCTTCTTCCCATGCTGGGCAAGAAAGCTTGGCTCGTAACATTGGACCTCAAGGAGGCATACCTGCATGTCCCTATCAGACAAAATTGCAGAAGATACCTCAGATTCTTAGCAGCTTCAATGCACTACCAATTCTCTGCTCCGCCCTTTGGCTTGTCTACTGCGCCCATGGTCTTTACAAAATGCCTGGCACCAGTAATTGCATTTTGCAGACAAAAAGGAATTCAGATTTACCCGTATTTGGACGACTGCCTTATTCAAGCAGAGAGCAAAGACATTATTCTGAAGCACCTGGCGTTTGTAAAAAAGACTGCTAATTTGCCTAGGGTACACAGTAAACAAAAAGAAATCAAAACTAGTGCCCTCACAAGAGATAATATTCCTGGGTGCCAGCTTAAATACAACTGCCCAGATGGCTTATCTCACGCCAGACAAGCAAGGACAACTGACTCAGTATTTCCAATTGATGGCAACAAAAACTCAACTCCCTGCAAGAAAAATTCTGCAGGCCTTGGGTTACATGGCATCTTGCATACTACTAATTCCATATGCAAAACTGCATATGAGGAAACTACAATGGTACCTAAAGAGTGTCTGGTCTCAACACTGTCACAGTTTGGAAACAGTAATACCACTTATTCCTTGCCTTCAACAGGAGTTTCAATGATGGGTTCAAGCCTGTCACCTCAACAAGGGACAGCCTTTCACTCAAGCCACAGCCAGGCAAACACTGACAACAGATGCTTCGGATTATGCCTGGGGAGCACACATGGCAGGAAAATGTATTCAGGGCAAGTGGCCCGCAGAACAAAGGCATCTTCACATCAATCAAAAAGAGATGCTAGCAGTACAAAATGCCCTTATAGCTTTCAAGGACCTTCTGCATCCAGGACAACTACTTCTAAAGACAGACAACACCACAGTTATGTGGTACATAAACAAGCAAGGAGGCATTCATTCATATCCCCTCTGCAGACGAGCCATGACCTTGTGGAACACAGCTATAACCTATCAAGTTCATCTGCAAGCACAATTCCTGCCAGGAGAGAAAAACACACTGGCAGACGACTTAAGCAGAAACATCATGGATCCACACGAGTGGAAATTACATCCACAAATGTTCAGAATAATGACACAGGAAATGGTGGAGCCCGGACATAGATCTGTTCGCATCCCCCATGAATTGCCAGCTACAGAAATTCTGCACAAGGACTTACCACTCACAAGCATGGAAAGTGGATGCCCTCTCATTCAGCTGGAAAAACCTACAAGTATACGCTTTCCCACCACTGCCTCTCCTTTCAAAGGTACTCATAAAAGCCAGACAAGAAAGGCCAAAGATGGTCCTGATTGCCCCAGACTGGCCACGCCAGCACTGGTACCCAATCTTAAAGAACTTAGCACAAGGACCACCATGGATTTTGCCTCAAATCTCACAACTTCTGACTCAGCAAAACAATCAGATGTTCATCGTGTTACACTGCTGCAGTCATTACACCTGGGTTATCCTGCCGTCAGGCGGTCCCGCAGACGGCCAGGGTTCCAAAGTCTTGGTCCGGCGTCGGTTGCTGTCTCTTCTTCCCTGACGTCAGTGCGCCAGGGGTATATAAGATGCATCTGACGCCATTTTCTTCAGTCTTTCTTGCCACGTGGTGCCCGAAGCAGAAGCAGTTCACAAGTGCCGGTCGGTCGACTCCTGAGATTTTCGAAGTCGAATTTCAGATCCGAAGTCTTCAATAAAGCTAAGTAACCCTGTTGGGGAAATTTTTTTCTTGCCTCAGACAGATGTCAGAAAAAGTTAATAATTGTATTTCTTGTGGGAATCAAATACCTCATAAGGACTTCCACTCTTACTGTATTCCATGCCTAGGCCCTGATCACGACGTCACTAGTTGTCGGTTTTGTGCTAGATTTAACAAACGCACTATAAAAAGACGTTTTGATTTTGCTTTGCACTACTTTGGCCAAAGGTTTAATTATACTATGCCATCAGATCAACCAATGACCTTAATTCCGAAAAAACGCAAAGACAAGGGTAAAGACAGGCATCCGAGGTCCAAAACCGACGGCGAAACCTCTTCTAGGCCAGTCGCCGGTTCTCAGTGAGGTGCTTTCGCAGCCCCTGACACCCGCTACCTCAGAGCCACAGGCCGCTTCCGACTCCCACGTGGAGACAACTAGGTCTCTGGAAACTCAAGGTGTTGGGCCTATGGAAACTAATCCCTCAGATGGGTCCGGAGCCGCTGAGCAGGCATCTGCTTCTGAGGGTGTTTTCAGACCTTCACAACTTACCATTAAAACAACAGCCAAGACAAAAGTACCATTAAAGACAAAGAAACAAGTACAGCATTCTTCTGGACAGTCCTCCATGCCTAAGAAACAGATGCTTAAAATGGCCGAAGACCTCATTACTCTAATCAGGGGTTCCCATCCCCCTCCTGAGAAAAGGCCTAGGCAGGATACAGACTATGATTTCTCTGATCAGGTTTCCATTTCCACTGATTCCTCTTCAGACCAGGGATACTCTCTACCCCCCCCTATGAGGACTCTGATGCTGACGAATCTATCCCTTCAGCCTCTCTTCCTGAGGATTATTCTTTTGGGGAAACTTTACATACCATGAGGGAGCATTTCCATTGGGAAAGTCAGGATTACTCTGAATCCAAGAAAAGGCTCAGGGATTTCCTTTTATTGCCTCAGCACAGGCCCCTGGCTATTCCGCCTGTGCTAGATGTTGTGGATGATGTGTTCTCTGAATCCAGCTTATCTCCTGATTCTTTGCCCCCTGCTCTAGCCAAGCCAGATAAGTATTATAGAGTATCTGACTCTCTCAAGTTTCTTTACAAAACCCCTTCTACTGGTCCAGAAACTATTTCCCAGGGTCCAAAAGGGGTTAAGGCTTCCATTGCAAAACATCCAGTACCCGCTGACAGATTCCAGAGCTTTGGATAGATGGGGAAGAAAGTATACACTTCTGCAACTTCAGCAGTAAGAGCTTTAAATTGCCAGTTTCACATGCTTAAGTACCAGCAATATTTAATGGCTCAGTTAAAACAGAAAATGCTTGCAAGCTCAGAAGCTCCTGATTGTAAAGAAATGCAGGATTTATTGCATGCAGTTCAGCAGGTGGGAAAACATACTCTGCAATGTGGTTTTGGTTCTTTAGAGACCTCTTGTAGAGCCGCAGTTACAGGTTCTGTGATTCGAAGACATGCTTGGTTAAAAGAACAGAGTTTTACCTGATCATGTTAAGGCAAAATTATTGGATGCTCCTTTACAGCATGATACCTTGTTTGGTGTTAAGGCAGAAGAGGTGTTAAAGAAAATGGAGGATAAAGCTAGATCTATGCAAACAGTCAAGGATTTCTTACAGGTACAGCCACCTCGATTTAGCTGAAATTGGCCAACAAAGAATTGGTCCTTTCCAGTGTCAGACAAGCCAAAGAGAGGCAGATACAGATGCCCAAGAGGCAGATCTCAACCCCAAGGCTCAGACAGACAATGACAGTGGGGCACCTCAACCCCAAAAGGAGGTGAGGACAAGTCTCAGCCTTACAGAAAATAGTCACAATGACTTTCCCCTTCGTACGCCAAGCACTTCCCTTTTGGAAGCCCCCTTAAGGGGAAACCTAGCACTTTTTTCTCGAAACTGGCAAACAATCACCCAAGACAAATGGGTTCTGAATATTGTGTCTCATGGTTACAGGTTCCACTTTCATACTTTACCAAGGCTAAAAGGAATGCCAGACCTGCCACAAGATCAATGGGCAGAGGCACAAAAACAAATTTCAGCCCTCATGGGCATGAGAGCTTTTCAAAAAGTACCACAACAGGAACAAGGAAAAGGATTTTACTCCAGACTCTTCCTGGTCCCCAGAAAGGACAAGGCCTGGAGGCCCATACTAGACCTTTCAGTTCTGAATACTTACCTGGATATTCCGAAATTCAAAATGTTGACATTACAGCAGCTTCTACCCATGCTGGCCAAGAAGGCTTGGCTTGTTACTCTGAACCTCAAAGAGGCATACCTGCATGTCCCTATCAGACAAAATTGCAGAAGATACCTCAGATTCAAAGCTGGTACAATGCACTACCAATTCTCTGCACTGCCCTTTGGCTTATCTACTGCGCCCAGGGTCTTCACAAAGTGCCTGACAGCAGTAATTGCATTTTGCAGACAAAAAGGAATTCAAATATATCCATACTTGGATGACTGCCTCATTCAAGCAGAGACAAAGGGCATTCTTCTACAGCATCTGGCGTTTGTCAAAAGGTTGCTAATTTCTCTAGGGTACACAGAAAACAAAAAGAAGTCAAAACTAGTGCCCTCACAACAAATTATATTCCTGGGTGCCAGCTTAAATACAACGGCCCAGATGGCTTACCTCACGCCAGACAAACAAGTTCAACTAACTCAATATTTTCAATTACTGGCAAAAAACGTCCCATCTCCCTGCAAGAAAAATTCTGCAGGCCCTGGGATTCATGGCATCCTGCATACTACTAATACTATATGCCAGACTGCATATGAGGAAATTACAGTGGTACCTAAAAACTGTTTGGACTCAACACTCTCACAGTTTAGAAGCAGTAATACCAATGATTCCCTGCCTACAACAGGAGTTTCGATGGTGGGCACAGGCATGTCACCTAAACAAGGGTCAGCCTTTTACCCTACCCACAGCCAGGCAAACTCTAACAACAGATTCTTCGGATTACGCCTGGGGAGCACACATGGCAGGAAAATGCATTCAGGGCAAGTGTACCACAGACCAGATGCATCTTCACATCAATCAAAAAGAGATGTTGGCTGTTCAAAATGCCCTAACAGCTTTCAAGGACCTTCTGCATCCAGGACAATTATTACCAAAGACAAGACAACACCACAGTAATGTGGTACATAAACAAGCAAGGGGGCACTCATTCTTATCCCCTATGTAGGCAAGCCATGACCTTGTGGAACACAGCTCTAACGTATCAAGTTCACCTGCAAGCACAATTCCTGCCAGGAAAGAAAAATACTCTGGCAGACGATCTAAGCAGAAATATCATGGACTCTCACAAATGGAAATTGAATCCACAAATCTTCAGTATGGTAACGCAAAAATGGGGATGCCCAGACATAGATCTTTTTGCCTCCCCACTGAATTGCCAACTACAAAAATTCTGCACAAGGACTTATCACAAGCAAGCATGGAAAGTGGATGCTCTTTTGTTCAGCTGGAAAAACCTAAAAGTTTAGGCCTTCCCGCCACTGCCTCTCCTTTCAAAGGTACTCCTAAAAGCCAGACAAGAAAAAACACAGGTGATCCTGATTGCTCCAGACTGGCCACGCCAGCACTGGTACCCTATCTTAAGGAACTTAGCTCAAGGCCCACCATGGATTTTGCCTCAAATTCCACACCTTCTGACTCAACAAAACAATCAGATCCTGCACGGTCAGCTCAAAACCCTAAACCTGGCTGCATGGCAGATTCATTAGTCAAACAGGCAACACCTCTCTGTAAAGCTGTTATGGATGTCATTTTGGAGGCCAGGAGGCCTAGCACCAGGAAAGCTTACTCAGAAAAATGGAAGAGATTCTGCGCCTGGAACCAGGCTCAAAGCCTTGACCCTCTTGTTCCAAACCTTCCTCAGATTTTACAATACTTAACTGAGATGCTGGACAGAGGCCTATCCTTCTCATCAATTAAGATCCACGCCTCTGCCATTTCAGCACATTACAACACTGATCCTCCTTTATTCTCTCATCCATTGCTGAAGCAGTACCTCAGAGGGGCTAAAAACATAAGATCACCCCGGAGAGCACCAACACCAACTTGGGACCTCAATTTTGTTTTGGAAAAACTGACCCTACCACCTTTTGAGCCAGCCAATTCAGCCAATCTAAAATTTTTATCATGGAAAACAGCTCTGTTCCTGGCAGTAACTTCAGCACGAAGAGTCTCAGAGCTGCAGGCATTCATGGCAGTGGAACCTTTTGTAATTTTTCATCAGGACAGGGTTTCTTTAAGGACAAGCCCTACCTTTATGCCAAAGGTGGTATCTAGTGTGGCTCTTAACCAAACCATCCATTTGACAACTTTTTATCCAAACCCCCAGAATAAAGGGGAGAAACTTCTGCATTCTTTGGACATACACAGGCAGCTACGCTTCTACTTGGACAAAACAAAAGCTTTCAGGAAAACTGAGCAACTGTTTGTAGCATATGCTGCAGGATCACAGGGCAAGGCTATCTCAAAGCAGACTATATCCAAATGGATAGGACACTGTATTCGTTACTGCTACACACAGGATGGAAAATCAGTCCTAAATAACATTCGGCCACATTCCACCAGGGCAACAGCCACTTCAACAGCCTTTCTCAGAGGAGTACCTGCCAAGGAAATTTTGGAGGTGCAACTTGAAGTTCAGTGCACACCTTTACCAAGCATTACCACCTGCCTCTTTACTCTAAATCCAGAGCAGGATTTGCCACTGCAGTTCTGCAGGGCCTCATAGCCAATCCTAACCCCTTATAGACCAGCCACCCAACCTTAGCTTTGGGATTCTGCCCAAGTGTAATGACTGCAGCAGTGTAACACGATGAACATAGTACAGTTTTGTACCTACCTTAAATGTAGATGTTCGAGTGTTCACACTGCTGCATTCCAGGTTACCCTCCCTCCATCCCCTCTGAACTAGCTGGACTTATCTATACCTTTCTATCCTATACGTCCTTTCTATCCTATACGTCCTTTGTGGTGTATTTGCTTGTAACTGAAGGTATTGTTTTTATTTTATATGTATATTTTTTATTAGCAATATGTATTGCCTACCTACATGGGGGCACCTGACATCTGGGGCAAGAAAAACTGAAGAAAATGGCGTTGGATGCATCTTGTTTACACCCCTGGCGCACTGACGTCAGGGAAGAAGTGAGCAACATTAGGCCAGCAATATACGATCCAGAAGTAATAAAAATAGAATAATTAAATCGAAAACTTGAAAATAGCTGAATAATAAGCCTTTTATTAAACAGACCGGTTTCGGCAACCAATGCCTTCTTCAGTGTATAAACAGTTCACCAAAAATACAATCCATTTATATACACACCCCACCTGAGAGACAAATGGAGAATGCAACCAATAAATAAAGAGAAAGTACACAAAATGTAACCTGCAGTAATGCATGAAAGTAAATGCAGTCATGACTTAACAATATATCACAAATATAACATATATATAGGGAATTGCAAAATAAAAGATGAAAAATATATTCTGAACTAACCCCCACATGTAGAATTATAAAACCTGGATGTAAACAGTGTAGCATAACTGAAAATCTAGTTATGCTAAAGACATATATCATAAATGCTGTCATAACCAAAGAATCACATCCACAGCATGAATAAAGTGCAATGATGGTTCCAACAGAAAAATTGTGGTTAGCAAATAATAATGTGGCCGAATTGGAAAATTCATGCTTAATCCAATGTTCCAATATAGTTCCTGCAGCTGTAATCGAAGCAGGTATGTCGATATGCCAATGGCTGTTTGTTCATTGGGGACATTAGTGACTTTTGGCTGATATTGATCGTTTTGGTTTACAACCATATAAAGCTGATGACAAGTTGGTACATTCGAATGTGTAGACTCTTTTTGGCGAACCAGACATGAAGGTGTTGGTGGCTTAATTCGGCTTGCTTTGGAATATTAATATTTTTCGATATATGTTTTTCTAATTTTGTCTATATGTATGTCATCTTACATTGGTAAAGACGCAATCTTAACAAAGTTTTGCATCTTTTATGTTAAGCACAGACCACGTCAATTGGGAACACCTTTCTTGTGCCAAAGTACTTTTCCCTATTCTATGTTATCTCTTGCTGATCACAAATATTTTTTTGTGTATCAGGATTTGTAGCATGTTATTTGAGGGCTAAGTATACCATTTTAAAGCGTTACAGTTTTCCAAATGGATTTTTTAATATGGTTCTCGTAAATATGAGTACTATATACTTTATCACTCAAGTGTTACAGCATTGATATACGTCTGGTTGATTTGTTATTATTGGCACTATTACCACTGTATGTTTTCTCACATCAACATATCAGTTCTGGATATATAATATCAGTTCGTATCCTGGGCACTAACAGTTCTAGTAAGCATTATTGTGGTGCAGTTGTAGGCCTAACAATTCATTTGTGTCCTTTAGTGTTGTGGTGTCCATTGTTCTTTAACATCATATTGACTTTGGCCATTTATTGGACCTATTTATTTACTTGCATTGAGTCTGACTGTTGTGTAATAGACTTACATTTCAAGAGGTCATCAATACGGAGTTCATAACTGAATACATTGCATATACAGATTTCTCTTTTTGTTTCAATATATGACATCTTCTCTTATGGTGCTGGCGCTGTGTTATTTCCTTTTTCGATTTAATTATTCTATTTTTATTACTTCTGGATCGTATATTGCTGGCCTAGTGTTGTTCACTTGATTGGTTTGGCCGCGCATCTACCTACCTGCATAGCATCATGTTGGGTCAGGGAAGAAGTGACAGCAACCGACGCCGGACCAAGACTTTGGAACTCTGACCGACTGCGGGACCGCCTGACGGTAGGATAATCCAAGTGTAATGACTGCAGCAGTGTGAACACTCGAACATCTACATTTATGGTAGGTAGAAAACTACTATACTTCACGGCCAGCTCAAGACTTTAAACCTGGCTGCATGGTAGATTCCTTAGTCAAGCAAACAATGCCTCTCTCCAAAGCTTTTATGGATGTCATTCTGGAGGCCAGAAGGCCTAGTACCAGGAAAGCCTATTCGGATAAATGGAAGAGATTCTATGCCTGGAACCAGGTTCACAGCCTTAACCCTCTTGTCCCAAACATTCATCAGATACTACAATACTGGACTGAGATGCTGGACAAGGGCCTCTCCTTTTCATCCATTAAGATCCATGCCTCTGCCATCTCTGCTCATTACGACACAGATCCACCAATTTTTTTCTCATCCTTTGGTAAAACAGTACCTCAGAGGGGCAAAAAACATAAGACCATAGAGCACCAACTCCAACTTGGGAAATCAACTTTGTCTTGGAAAAGTTAACTTTACCTCGTTTTGAGCCAGCTAACTCAGCAGACTTAAAATATGTCTCTTGGAAAACTGCTCTGCTCCTGGCTATAACCTCAGCACGAAGAATTTCAGAATTACATGCAGTAATGGCAGTGGAACCTTTCATCATTTTCCACCAAGACAGGGTGTCTTTACGAACAAACCCTACTTTTATGCCAAAGGTGGTATCAAGTGTGGCTCTAAACCAAACTATTCACTTGCCAACTTTTTATCCAAATCCACAGAATAAAGGGGTGAGACTACTGCATTCCTTGGACATACACTGGCAGTTATGCTTCTACTTGGACAAAACTAAAGCTTTCAGGGAAACTGAGCAATTGTTTGTATCATATGCTGCAGGAACACAGGGAAAAGCCATTTCAAAACGGACCATTTCAAAATGGATAGGCCATTGCATACGTTTCTGCTACACACATCATGGGAAAACTGCACCTAACAGCATTAGGTCTCATTCCACCAGGGCAACAGCCACTTCAACTTCCTACCTCAGAGGAGTACCTACCAAGGACATTTTGGAAGCAGCAACTTGGAGTTCTGTACGTACGTTCACCAAGCATTACCATCTGTCTCTTTACTCTAAATCCAGAGCTGGCTTTGCCACTGCAGTTCTGCAGGGCCTTATAGCCACCCCTAATGCCTTATAGAACCAGCCACCTTACCTCTGCTTTGGTATTCTACCCAAGTGTGATGACTGCAGCAGTGTAACATGATGAACATTGTACAGTTTTGTACCTACCATAAATGTAGATGTTCGAGTGTAAACACTGCTGCAGTCCAGGTTACCCTCCCTCCTTCCCCTCTAATTTGCTGTTACTTACCCTACTATTCTACCCTTGGCTGCCTATGGGAAGTATTTGCTGGTAACAGAAAGTATTTGTTTGCTTGTCTTATGTATGTTTTATTAGCAATTTGCATTGCCTACCTTTGTGGGAGCACCTGACATCTGGGGCAAGAAAAACTGAAGAAAATGGCGTCTGCTGCATCTTATATACCCCTGACGCACTGACGTCAGGGAAGAAGCGACAGCAACCGACGCCGGACCAAGACTTTGGAACTCGGGCCGACTGCGGGACCGCCTGACAGCAGGATAACCTAAGTGTGATGACTGCAGCAGTCTATACACTCGAACATCTACATTTATGGTAGGTACAAAACTGTACTTTTACTGTAATTAGTGATTTAGTGTTCTTTCATGTGAGGTGATTGATTCTTTAGATGTTTTAGTTCATGTTTTTTGTCACTTGTGGAATTAAAGTACCCAGTTGGTGGGGTTAGACATCAGTGCAGTGATGGTTAGAAACCTCCTATGTACGATTCAGAGAAGGCATGCCTTTGTTAATGCTGGCACTGAGATTTGCAACTGCTTTTCCCATCAGATGTACTCCCTAACTAGCTTCTCAGAGATGTTCTGATATAGTTAAGTACTTCTCAGAACTGTAGTGCGTAGTTCTGTCTAGTGTGGTTCTGATCGCTCCATTATTATCTGCTCTCTTTGCAGCTACCTCGGTTTTTTCAGCTTTGCTCCGACAATGTTTGGGGAGTGCGAAAAGCTTGTGCAGAGTGCTTTATGGCTGTTTCATGTGCAACAGCTCAGGAAACCCGCAGGACAAAGTTGTCGTCAGTTTTTATCAACCTAATAAGTGATCCTTCAAAGTGGGTAAGTTACCTCTGTTTTTTTAAGGTTACATTTTAGCAAGCAGGTTGAGATTGTAGCTAGTAATGGTTCTGAGACAGTAGCATTACTCCACTTAAAGGTTTATTTAAACAATGGGTACTTGGATGAAGCATATGTTGCACACAGAATAACAATTAACAAAGGATGTTTAAATAAATTGTTCAGAGTTCTGGAGACAAACTATAGCTGGAGGAACTTGTACCAATGTCTGATACAGTGAGAAAAGACGGTCTTTGCCAGAACTTAAGGTTATATATCCGTCCTTGATATCTTTCACTTTTGTTTGTGAAATAGTGAAGATATTTGATTAGTGGGGGCCGTTCTGCTATTGGTTGATAAGGTAAAAAAAATACATTTGTCAGCATTTGTGGGATCTGTGCCTTCCTTGAACAGTGGTATCCTTTGCTCTTGTTTTTAAGATCTGTTCTTCCATTTAACATTTTCAATACTTTGCACCTTTTTTTTTCCCAGTTGTTTTTTGCTAAAAGAAAAACTTTGGAATGTAAGCTTCCCAAGCTTGTGGTGCCTGGATGGTGGTAGATGTCCAAGCAAAACTCTCACTGGCCTTGTCTGTCTTCGAACATAACACAACATAAACCAGTGTTTTTCCACTGCCATTCTAAACAGCCACACTGCTATGCTGTTGAGCATCTGGTGGTCAGGAAGTAGAAAGATGGACAAATAAAAGGGTGTTAAAAGAATGTTTAAAATGTTATCAGGCTGAGCGAATCTAGAACATGGCAGACTGACACAAGGTAAGAAATCAGAAGCCCAGGCTCAAGACTCCCTGGGCTGACAGCTGTTGGAAATGTCCTGGTGCCATTTTGGCATTGTGTGCTCACTTGCAGTCATTTTCAGCTTCCAGCAAGAGGTTAGGCACTGATATTTGCATATTCCCAGTTGCCGGACATGTGAGAGCTATGGGAAGTGAAGTGTCCTCTGTAGCCTGCTGTTAGGAGTGAATCCTAAGTTTAAACTGAAATGAACACCGAGTTTCACAGCTGTGCAAGAAAATGTCTAGTCTACACCTGTGAGTCTGGACATGATTTTGTCATTACATGCACAGGGTCTGTAGTTCCTGGGGCTTTCACTTTGTAGTGCTTCCCCTCCATGGGATACTGTTTCTTGCTGGCTGTAGTTAAGGATACCTTGTACACAAGTACTTTTGCACTAACCTCTGGATTTAATTACACTTATGTGAGTTTTAACACCTTTATTGAATTATCATTTAATGAATTGGCAAATATGCATTTACATGAATGAAAACAAACCAAATAAACTTGCTTCCCAGTTAAATACATTACACATCCCATATGTTTTTTGTATAACTACTGTCAGTCCAACATTATATAAATTGCTTACTTATTGCATTTCCTTAAACTTCACTCCTCCACCAGATCACTATTCTGCATGTATTGTCACCACAGTTTCCATTTATTTAAGGTGCAAGCTCCTACCCCTTTCTAAAGGTCCTACTTCCACTTCTTAAGTCTCTGTTACAATATTCAGTACCTCAAATACAATTGGTTTAGGTATAGATTTTCATTTTCTTGTAGCAACCTTTTTGGCAGCCACCAGAGTTGAACTTTACAAGATGTCCTTCAAGGATGCATCTGCAGTCCTAACAAATGGGTTGTCCTGGCCTCAGGCAGCCCTTCGGTCGGCCGGATTCCAAAGTCTGGGTCTGGCCTCGGCTGATGTCGCACTTCACCCGACGTCATAGCTGCAGTTCAGCGGGTATAAAGGCATCAGCCGATGCCATTTTCCTCAGTCTTTCTTGCTGCGTGGCGCCCGAAGCAGAAGCTGTTCGCAAGTGCCGGTCGGTCAGAACCAGAGATTGCTACTACCGAAGACTTCTAAAAAGCTAAGTACCCCGTTGGGAACTCTTTCTTGCCTCAGCCGATGTCAGAAAAAGTGAATAACTGTTTAACTTGTGGGAAACAAATACCTCATAAAGATTTCCACTCTTACTGCCTACCTTGTTTAGGCCCAGGCCACGACGTAGCAGCCTGTCTAGCCTGTGCTTCTTTCAACCGACAGACACTTAGACGTCGGTCGGAATTTGCTGAGGAGTTTTTCGGCTCCGCTTTTGCTTACAACATGCCGTTGGAAACTCCGACTTCACAATTAGTTAAGAAAAGCGCAAGGAAAAGGACCGACACTCGCGGTCCACGGTTTCGGCCGAAACCGCGGTTAAGTCAACCGCGAGTGTCTCGGTTTCGGCTGAAACCGAGACCTCGGTTCTTCCTTCGGCCGAAAGCTTGCCTCCCACCGAGGTCTCATCCAGCATGGCTGAATCTGCTACTGAAATTCCACCTGCTCTTACAGGTTCACAGGATTTATCTGATACTATCCCTTTAGATATATCCACTCCTGCACGTGGAGCTGCTAGGCCCCCTGCATCCATGTCGATTAAGGCTTTTGCCAGGGCTAAAGCAGCAAAATCAACCAAGACTGTGCCTACTAAGACCCCCTCTCACAGTCCTAGCTCTAGTACTCAAATGCTTAGTCTAGCCGAGGATCTCATTTCTTTGATCAGGGGATCCCAACCTCACCCTGACAGGGCCTCTCACCCACCTCCAGAGAAGAGGCCTAGAGCAGAGCCCCCTGAGCCAGTTTCTTCAGATTACTCTTCTGATGATTCAGAAAATACAAATCCTCCAGAAGGCCCTTATTCTCCTTATGAGGACTCTGATGCAGAAGACTCCATTCCTTCTGCCTCTCCGCCTGAGGAATTTTCTTTTGGGGAAACCTTGCATGCTATGAGGGAACAATTTCAATGGCAGGGCCAGGATTTTTCAGACTCTAGGAAAAGGCTTAGGACCTTTTTGCATTTGCCACAGCATAGGCCTTTAGCCATTCCTCCAGTACTTACTGTTGTGGATGATGCATTTAATGATGCTTGTACTGCCCCTGATTCACTTCCTCCGGCCCCTGCTAAGCCCGACAGGTACTACAGGGTTCCGGACACACATTATCATTTGTATAAGGCTCCTTTTGCAGATCCTGAAACTATTTCACAGGGACTCAAGGCTGTAGCAGCTACCTCTGCCAAAAACCCCCTCCCCTCTGAAAGGGATTCTAGGGCCTTAGAGAGATGGGGTAAAAAAGTTTATACTTCTGCTACTCTTTCGGCTAGGGCCTTAAACTGTCAATTCCACATGATTCAGTATCAGGAATTTATGTTAGACCAGTTAACTAAAAAAACTGTCCTCGCCTGAACCATTAGACAAAAAGTCTCTTCAGGAAATGATACATAACATACAGCAGGTCAGTAATCATTCCTTAAAATGCGGCTATGATGCACTGGAGGCTTCCTTTAGATCAGCTATGACTGGTACAGTGATCAGAAGGCATGCATGGTTAAAAGAGCAGTCCTTACCAGACCATGTAAAATCAAAGCTCCTAGATGCTCCCATGGATAAGCATAATTTGTTTGGCTCACCTGCACAGCAGGTGCTGAAGAAGGTGGAAGAGAAAGCAAAATCTGTCCAGACAGTCAAGGATTTCTTACAGGTCCAGCCTCCAAGGTTTAGTAGGAACTGGCCTTCCAAGAATTGGTCCTTTCCAGACACCACCAGAGCACAGAGAGGCAGGAATAGGCGCCCAAGAGGCAGGGGTCAATCCAGAGGTGCCTACAGGGGACATCAGTGGCAGCCTAACAACCAGCGAAGTACTGCCACAGATCCAGCCACTACCACTTCCACAGGACAATCACAGTGACTTGGCTCTGAGACCGCCTACCAGGGAACAACTAGATGCACCCTTAGGCAGAAATCTAGCCTTATTTTCAGTAAACTGGCATTACATCACAGGAGACAAATGGATTTTACAGACAATAGACAAAGGTTACAGGTTTCACTTCCATACTCTACCAAGGAAGAGAGGAATGCCAAACCTACCTCCAAATCAAAAGACAAACGCTCTAGAACAAATAGACAACTTAATAAGGATGAGAGCTATAGAAAAGGTACCATCTATGGAACAAGGGCAAGGATTTTACTCCAGACTTTTCCTGGTGCCAAGAAAAGAAAACCAATGGAGACCTATTCTAGACCTGTCCGCTCTGAACACATATCTCATTGTTCCAAAATTCAAGATGCTGACCCTACAGCAGCTTCTTCCCATGCTGGGCAAGGAGTCTTGGCTGGTAACTGTAGATCTCAAGGAGGCATACCTGCACGTCCCCATACGACCAAATTGCAGAAGATACCTCAGATTTCTTGCAGGATCAGAGCATTATCAATTCTCAGCATTGCCCTTTGGCTTATCTACTGCGCCCAGAGAATTCACGAAATGCCTGGCATCAGTAATTGCTCATTGCAGGCTTCAGGGAATTCAAATTTACCCTTACCTGGACGACTGCCTGTTACAAGCGGACAACAAAAACAAATTAGCAAAAGATTTGAAAAAGGTCATTCATCTGCTACAAGCCCTGGGATACACAGTCAATATAAAAAAGTCAAGGCTGATACCATCCCAGAGGATAACTTTCTTGGGTGCAGAACTGGACACATCAAATCAAATGGCATCTCTCACAGCAGAAAAGCAGAAGCACCTTCCTCTCTATTTCATGGCATTAACAACGCAGAACCAGCTAACAGCAAGGAAAGTCCTGCAAGCTCTCGGTTACATGGCATCCTGCATAATATTGGTTCCACATGCCAGACTACATATGAGAAAGTTACAGTGGTACCTAAGGAATTTATGGTCTCAGCACAAGCACAGCCTAGAAACCCAAATTCCAATAATTCCATGCCTGAAGCAAGAATTCCAATGGTGGGCTTAGGCCTGTCAATTGAACAAAGGACTGCCCTTCCACAGCCCTCAACCAAGCCAGACTATCACCACGGACGCCTCAGACCTTGGTTGGGGGGCGCACATGCTGGACAAGTGCATACAAGGCTTATGGACTCAAGACCAGCTGAACCTGCACATAAATCAAAAGGAGATGCTGGCAGTAAAACTGGCAATTCAGACATTCAGACCGTTTCTTCAACAGGGTCAATTGATGATAAGGACTGACAACACCACAGTTATGTGGTACATCAACAAACAGGGAGGCACACATTCATACCCTCTATGCCGGATGGCAATGGACCTCTGGAATGTGGCCCTGAGCTTCAACATTCAGCTCCAGGCAATATTTGTACCAGGAAAAGAAAATATACTAGCAGACATCCTAAGCAGAACTACCACGGATGCCCACGAATGGATGCTGCATCCAGACATCTTCAAATCCATTACAAGGAAATGGGGACTACCAGAAATAGACTTATTCGCATCCCCACACAACCACCAATTGAAAAAATTCTGCACAAGGGCATACCACCCTCTGGCTTGGAAGGTGGACTCCCTATCTTTCAGTTGGGAAAACCTGACAGCATATGCATTCCCACCTCTTCCTTTGATGCACAAGGTGCTATTGAAGATTAAAGAAGACCGCCCAAGGATCATCCTGATAGCTCCAGACTGGCCGAGGCAGCATTGGTACCCATTACTGAGGAGTATGTCTCGGGAACAAATATGGCCTCTGCCCCTAGTTCCCTTACTGCTAACACAGAACAACTTCAAAACCCTGAATCCAAACTTGAAAACGTTGCAGCTAGCTGCCTGGAACATTGCATAAGACAAAATAACCCAGGTTTATCTCAAAGGGTTAAAGACATTATCTTGGAGGCTCGCAGACCCTCAACAAGGAAAACTTATTCAGCAAAATGGAAAAGATATCTCATTTGGAGTGCAGCTAAAGGAGAAGGTGTGTCACTGGTAAACATAGCTAACATGCTGGAATACTTGGCAGAACTTTTCCACAATGGCCTGTCCTATTCTTCCATTAAGATTCATGCATCAGCTATTTCAGCAGAATACAACATGGACCCTCCAGTCTTCTCTCATCCTCTACTCAGGCAGTTTCTGAGAGGAATTAAAAATGTAAAGCCACCAAGGAAGCCACCATTGCCCGCATGGGACTTGAACTTTGTGCTGGAAAAGTTAACACTCCCTCCTTTTGAACCAGCAGCAACAGCAGAATTACAGTACTTATCATGGAAAACTGCTTTCCTGCTTGCAATCACTTCAGCAAGAAGGGTTTCTGAATTACAGGCATTAATGGCAGTACAGCCCTTCCTTATCTTCCATCAAGATAGTGTCCATGAGAACTAATCCTACTTTTATGCCAAAGGTGGTCTCCAGGGTATCTCTAAACCAAGCTGTCCACCTACCTACATTCTTCCCCAACCCACAGAACAGGGGAGAAAGATTATTACATACCTTGGATGTACATAGGCAATTGCGCTACTACCTGGACAGAACCAAGAGCAATAGAAAAACTGACCAGCTACTGGTAGCATATGCAACAGGAATGGAAGGAAAAGCAATTTCAAAACAGACAATCTCAAAGTGGATAGGAAATTGCATTAGATTTTGTTACTCTTACCATGGAAAGACAACTCCAGAAAACATCAGACCTCACTCCACAAGGGCTACAGCCACTACTACAGCTTTTACGAGGAGTGGCTATCAAAGACATTTTAGAGGCTGCTACTTGGAGCTCCGTGCATACATTTGCCAAGCATTATAATCTACCCTTATACTCCAGATCCCGAGCAGGTTTTGCCACTGCTGTTTTGCAAGGGATCTTAACTACACCATAATCTAATTATTACCTCCTCCCCAGTTTGGCTATGGTATTCTACCCATTTGTTAGGACTGCAGATGCATCCTTGAAGGACATAGTACAGTTTTGTACCTACCATAAATGTAGATGTCCGAGAGGTATGCATCTGCAGTCAGGATTACCCACCCTCCTTCCCCTCTGTGGTACTCCTAGGGTATTGCCCATCTTGTAGCTAGCTGGGGGAATCTATTATGGTGTATTTGTTTGTATATATGTATATACATGTTTATTTCTATTTGCTCTCTATTGTTTGGAAACATTTGCATTTATCCAAATTTAGCCTTCCTAGAGGGCACCTGGCATCTGGGGCAAGAAACACTGAGGAAAATGGCATCGGCTGATGCCTTTATACCTGCTGAACTGCAGCTATGACGTCGGGTGAAGTGCGACATCAGCCGAGGCCAGACCCAGACTTTGGAATCCGGCCGACCGAAGGGCTGCCTGAGGCCAGGACAACCCATTTGCTAGGACTGCAGATGCATACCTCTCGGACATCTACATTTATGGTAGGTACAAAACTGTACTTTCTTACTGTGTCTAGGCAGTTCAGATCCTGTCCCTGCTCAAAAGAATCATTTTTTGCATTACCTTCATTCACTCACTCAGTATTTCTGACAGTATTCGTTAAGGAATTTTTGAAGTCTGCCAACTCATTACATTTCCAAAACATATGCTCCCGGTTGCCTGTTTCTTATCCGTCACACCTCCAACAATTGCCATCTACCTGAGGAGCAATGTTTTGTAATGTTCCTGGGGTATAAAATACCTATGCAAACACTTAGGCTAGAAGATTTACGAGGTTTGCTTTGATGCATACTTGGGAGCCGTACATGTGTCCTCCGATTGTTCACTAGTAAATTGTTTATCCAGTTTTTCTTCAGTTTTTTCTAACCACCTCTGATTGATTTACTGTAGTTATCTTGTAGTATTTTAGATGCTCTACTTATTATCTTTTTCTTAAAAGCAGCTTCTGTTCAACTGTAAAAATTCTACCAGCGCAGGCCTTTCACTAGCTGTCCCTTATCCCTTTCTCTATACCGTGATATCAATACCTGATAGGGAAGGCATTCTCTTGACAGCAGTGCAGATGTCTTCTTGACCCCTTCCCATTCTGTTACCTTTCTCTCTCTAGATAATTGCTTCCAGTAGCTTGGTTGCTTTGCCAGTTGTCTCCAGTAAATTGCAGCCTCCTACTGCCCACTTCCTGTACCCCTAATTGCAGTCATTACTATTAGTAAAATCTCCTTTCCTTGCTCTCGTACTGGGTCGTTCTCATAATACTTTCTGCTACGTTGAGTATAGTATTCTGTAGGACTTTTGCCCACCTTAAGGATCTGCTCCCACAGTCCCAGTCTCTCCTTATTTCTCCCATTTCATTATCACCCCTTTTTCTCTTTCAATTCGAGCTTTTGGCTCGTCTCATGTATGTCGCCCTTAACAGTGTACCTGTTAAGTCCTATTGGAAAGATCATATTATCCCACTTGACCCTTGCCCTCTTCCTCTCCCAGATAATTTCTTTCTACTATTTATTAGTTCTTGTCCCGTGCTTCGCTTATTCGGTTTAGAAAAACTGATGACGAACTTCTCCCCTGGTTGGTAAAAATATGTGTGACCTGTATATAAATCTAGAGAGTCTAACAGCATTTTCACTGCTTGTATTTGTTATCCATCTCCATAAACGAGAGCTTCCAGTTTCATTTTTGGTATTCTTTTGTTTAGTCTCTTCCCAAAGATCCTTAGCTGCCCCAACAGAAGTCTTTTTAATCCATACCCCAAAATACTGCTTTTTATGTACCAATAAATATGGGTATTGCAGAACCAGTTCACGTGAGGATACATAATTTACAGCTCTAGCTTTTGTTTTAGCTTCATTCATTTTATATCCTGAAAAGACTTAACGTGTGTCAAAATGTTTCACAGCACTGTGATGTCCATTTCTGGATTTTTCAATTACAAAATATCTGCAAATAAAGTCAACTTTTCCTGATTACCATACCAGTTATATCCCTGAACGTCTGAGTTCCTTATTTTGTTTGCCAGTGTTACTAGATATACAGGAAACAAGAAAAGGAAAGAGGACATCCCTGCCTGCTTCCTGTGTTCAAACAGTTTATCGGAGAGGAACCCCCTTGCTTTAATTTTTGCCTCCTTCATATATCCTCCTAATTAACCTTATTGTATCAGGGAATGTAAATGCTTCCATTGTTCTTCACCAAGGACATTGAGTTATTCCTCATGTGGATACCCTGTTTTTCAATAAATCACTGTTCTTAATATCAGGGACCTTTCCCTGCAAAGGTTCTCTCCATCTGAGATCCTTCTCCCACAAGGTATACATCCGCCCTTGACAAGTGTGAGCATGCTGGTATAAGAGCTCATATGTCTGCTCTGAATTTAGAACTTTCTTGTTGTGTTCATATATATGCACAAATCTGTCAGCTTCAAGAAAAGTTTAGCATTTTGTCAGTCTGCATAGCTCAGGAAAATGGATACCTCATTTGGTGATTTTTTTTTTTTATAGGGATTTTGTAGATTTATTTCCTCATGTCTGCCTCAAGGGAAGTGTGACTGCAGCAGGCAAATTCTTAGCTTGACTGCACACGATGTGACATCTTGTCAGTCTGGCAGAGGCTTGTTCCTATGACATTATGAAGCTACAGAACTAGGAGTTGCTTTAGGTCCAAGCTACTGTGTCCACTTCTTATGACATTATGAAGCTACAGAACTAGAAGTTGCTTTAGGTCCAAGCTACTGTGTCCACTTCAGCTTCAGTGCTAGATTCTCTTGTGAAAAAGAAGGAAAACTAATATTAAAGGAAAAGATGCCTAAAGGAGCAGATGGCTTGGATTGGACCTTTGCTTACTTTCTTGGGTCATAGATGGCAGTGAGACATTGTAACAGTCCCTGGACTTGGGCTTCACCCATGTCATTCTGCACTGCCACCTTAGCAGCTGTTGTGACCAGGGAAAATTATAACTATTGCCATTAATCATTCTGTCTTTTCTCCTGTCAGCCCTTTGATCAGAGTCATTTTTTTCAAAAGTTAAAGGAAGGTTTGCACCATATTCTCATCGGAGAAGAGATCGAAGTCTGTGGGGGTAGGGACCCATTCCTTAGCACACTAGCCTCTGACAGCTGTCCCATGGAGAAGGTAGCAGAAAATAAAATGCTCCTCTTTCTACTCCTAAGAAAGTTAAACTGTCATTCTCATTTTTCAGGATGACCGTTTTTGCTCAGGGCTTAAGAGCTGTACAAGCGATGCAGTCAAGGCTATGTAGCCCTTGTCCATCCAAAATGCAAAAGGAATCTTCTGTGGAAGGGATCTTTTTCATGTGTAAGGCTTGGGATTGTACCTCTCAAATCCATCCCTCTTTTATAGATTGAGCCAGATATGGAATATGCTCTTTCCGCTGACTCTGAAAATGAGAAAATTTGGTTTGATGAGACCAGTTCCAAGCTGAAGGAATTTGTCAGATGGGAAACTAGTACAATTTCTGTCAAGTATTGTCCCAGCTGTTACCCCACCCCATGCTTGCAGTCATAAAGGATGTCTTTTCAGCAGCTTCTTTCACTTGGACTCCAGCTCCTCAAAGGCCTGATAAATTGAACAGGATACAAGAGTCACACAAATTCCTTTGTAAAAACCCTGCTACTGACCCTCTTGTTATCTCCGTGGACCTTAAGGGGGAGCCAAGTTAGTTTCTGCTCCGAATTGTCTTCCATTTGGTAGAGGGCAGAGCCTTAGACAAATATGGAAAAAAATACATCTGTAGCTCTTATTTTTTAGGGCTATTAATATTCAAACACACACTGTTAAATTTGTCCTTGTCAAGACATGAGATGTACTTTCCTTGAAATGCTTCATTCTGACTCGCAAGTTGCTAAACATTCCATAAAACATGGTTATGATGTCATAGATGCAGCATCTAGAGTTGCTGCCTTGGGCTCTGTCAGCCATGGCCATGCTTGCCTATGAGCGAAGATATAAAGGCTCAATTATTGAGTGCCACTGTGGATAAAGATGTCTTATTTATGGGTCCTTCAACCAAAATCTTTAAGACTATGGAAGAGAATGGGTGAAATGATGCAGGGAGTAAAACAACTTTCCCTCTCTTGTCCATAGCTATGACAAATTACCTGGCAAAATCAGCTTATTTTTTTGCCCAAAAAATCCAAATCCAAAAAAACAAAAAGTATAGTGAATGCCTATTTAAGAAAAAATGGCAATCAGGTGGTTGGGGTGTACTCAAAGGCTGAGCAAACTAGGTTCCCACAGTGAGAGATCAGACCTCCCTGTTACTGGTCCAGTCCCCTTCCCTCACCCTAACCATGTAGTCCAACCCCCTTCCCCCACCCTAGCCATTTAACCCTTTCTTCCAGAGTTGCTGGCAGACTTACTCTGCCTCCCATTCTGAGTAACAAACACTCCTGACTCTGTTGACCCTTCAGTAGGATTCCAAACTGACCCTCTCGGGCATTCCTCAGGTTCCACAAAACCAGAATCACATTACACCATTGTTTGTTTTAAGCCTTCTTATGTCAGGAGTTGGAGAAAGTGCTTCCACATCTTTGGGGAAAAAATATTTTATTCCAGACTTTTTTGTAGTCCTCAGGAAAGAAGTAGATTGAAGGCCTATGCTAGACCACTCCAGACTCTAAACCTTTTTGAGTGTTACTCACTTTAAAATGCTTACCCTTCATACTCCTCTCTCTTGCACCAAAATGCTCTTCTGGTTACTCTGGATTTCAGTGACTGTTAATTTGCACATTCCTGTGCACAAAAGTCACAAACTACTTTGAGATGGTTTGTCTTGGGCTCAGATTTTCTTATTGGCCCTTTGCATTTGCCACAGCACCAAAAATATTTACAAAGTGCCTGGCAACCCTCATAGCTTTTTGCAGACTCTGAGAAATTTGCATTTGCCCTTATCTTGATGATTGAGTCGAGCTATTTCCAGTCCATAAATTCTAATTTCTTGGATTTTTTTATGAACAACCTTGAGTGTTTAGGGCTTGCTCAGTGTCTAAGGAAATCTTCCCAAATTATTTCTCCCCAGTGAGTTTTTGTATTTCTCTAAGGTACATAATAGACACCACAATGCAAACAACCTTTATTCCTCCAGACAAAGTAGTGGCATACAAAAGGTACACACAAAGTGAACTGGAAGAACAAAGCCACCATGTAAATACTTTGTTCTTCACATGTTTATTAAAATAATAACATTAAAAAATTCAGTTAAGCTCTTTCATTCTATACCAAGAACTTCTTCAGAACTGAATAACCACTTCAAAACTACATATACCATTCACCCCACCCCTTTAATCACATTATACATCACAGACTAAAGGTGGAGGTGTCTGTTTACATCAAAAATAAATATGCTTCAAGGCTGGTCAAACAGGACAATGCACTGGAGCTGCTTCATGTTCAAATCACCATAGGTAAAATCCAATACCATTTCCTTACAAGGTATAGGCCCCCCCTCTCTGACCCAGAAAACCCATACCATGTATTTAAACTTATTAGAAACACTAACCATCCAACTCAGTACCATTTTCATGGGTGACTTTAATTACTCCTCTATCAACTGGGAATCCTATATGACACCAAACGCACAGGCACAGAGATTCCTGGATTTTGTAAACACAAACTCCCTTTACCAGATGTTCTACGTGTTTAACTGCTGCAGTCATCGCATTTAGGTTATCTGTGCCTGCAGGTAGCCCTCAGCCAGCCTGAGTACCAGAGTCTTCGGATTTCTGCGTCAGATGCTGTTGCTTTTTCCATGATGTCAGGTCGTCAGGGGTATAAAATATGCAGCTGATGCCAGCGCCATTACATCAGTCTTTCTTGCCGTACGGTGCCCAAAGCAGAAGCAGTTTTGCAAGTGCCGGTTGGCCGACTCCTGAAATTTTCGGTTTCGAGTTTCAAACCTGAAGTCTTCAGAAAGATAAATACCCCATTGGGGATCCTTTTTTCTTGCTCTAACTGATGTCAGAAAAAATCAACAATTGTCTTGCCTGTGGAAAGCAAATACCTCAGAGATTTTCATTCTTACTGTGTCACTTATTTAGGCCCAGACCATGACGTACCTCGCTGTCGGTTTTGTGCCTTGTTCAAGGCCCGAACTATTTGTCATTGGGCTATTTTTGTAGCTAAATACTTTCGTTCTCGACGTCCGTACTCCGAAATGGCTTTGTTAAGCCATCCGACTACCGATCTTCCGAAAAAAAACATAAGGATAAAGACAGAGACAAGACTACATAGGTCCAAAACTGCTGACGACACTAGTCGTCAGTCCACCAGTAGTCAGTGAGGCACTTTTGCAGCCCCCGATACCCACTACTACAGATTCGCAGGCCTCTACTGAGACCCATTCGGATTCTGGTATGCCGCAAGATGTTTCTTCGACTATGGAACCTACAGATGTCTCTACCTTGGATGGGTCCAGAGCCACTGTACAGGCACCAGCTTCTGAGGGTGTATTCAGGCCTACTGACTTTCATATTAAACCAATGACTTTGTTTCAAGCTATACCGAAATACCAAATTCCTCAGGCCTAAAGCTCTTACTACACCTAGAAAACCAACGACCTTTCTGCATACTGAGGCCCATATGCCTCAAAAACAAATGATTAGAATGGCTGAAGACCTTATTACCTTAATTAGGGGAAGCCAGCCTTCTCCCTCTAAGAGACCTAGAACTGATTTTCTTTCTGATTCTTCTGCTCAGGAATCTGATATCTCTGTTCCTTCTGATTACCAGGATTTACCCTTATATACTTATGAGAATTCTGATGCAGAGGACTCCATTCCCTCTGCTTCCTCTCCAGAAGATTTTTCTTTTGGCGAAACTTTGCATACCCTTAGGGAGCATTTCCGCTGGGAAAGCCGGAACTATTCTGAGTCCAAAAAGAGACTTAGGGAAATTTTACTCCTGCCTCAACACAGGCCTCTAGCTATCCCTCCTGTTCTGGAGATTGTAGATGATGTTTTCTTGGAATCCAGCCTTACTTAGCTCCCAGGAAACCTGACGGGTACTACAGAGTACCTGACTCTTACAAATTCCTCTTCAAGAATCCTACTGCGGATCCAGAGACCATTTCCCAAAGACCAAAAGGCATTAAGGCTACTACTGCCAAAAATCGTACCCCTTCTGATAAGGGACTCTAGAGCTTTAGACAGATGGGGTAAGAAGGTATACACTTCTGCTACTTTGGCCATTAGGGCTTTAAATTGCCAGTTTCGTATGTTAAAGTATCAGCAGCATATTATGGGACTACTTAAACAGAAAATTATGTTGATTCCTGACTGTGCTGAACACACAGACTTGCTAGAGTTAATGCATTCTGCTGAACAAGTTGGTAAACATACTTTGCAATGTGGTTTTGATGCTTTAGAAGCATCAAGCAAGGCTGCTGTCACTGGGTCTGTACTTAGAAGGCATGCTTGGCTGAAGGAACACAATTTGCCAGATCATGTCAAAGCTAAATTACTGGATGCACCCTTAAACCAAGACCGCCTGTTTGGCAACAAAGCAGAAGTTGTCCTCAAAAAGATGGAGGAAAAAGCTAAATCTATGCAAATTGTTAAAGATTTCTTACAAGTTCTGCCTCCTCTATTCAATGGGCATTGGCCTTCAAAGAACTGCTCTTTTCCAGTCCCTTCCAGGCCTTCTCAGTCCAAACCCAGGAGCAGCAGACCACGCAGGCTATGCACTGATCTAAGCAGTGTGGGCTCCCACTTGCAAAGCAGGGAGTAGTAAGCCACCCCCCCCATGGAAAAATGGCACAATGACTTTATCCTTAACTCTTCCAAGCCCTGCTCAACTACTTGCTCCCTTAGGAGGAAAGCTTGCCCTGCATGCAAAAAACTGGGAACTTATTACCCAGGACAAATAGGATTTAAACATAGTTTCCCTAGGATACAGATTCCACTTCCACTCACTAACAACCCCAAGTGGATGGCCAGACCTCCCCCCAAATCAGTGGGCGGAGGCCCAAACACAAGTTCTCTCTCTCTTCAGTATCAGGGCTGTTCATCCTGTCCCAGCAGAACAAAGGGGACAACGTTTTTAGTCAAGACTCATGTTCATCGTGCATACAGCTGCAGTAATCACAGATGGGTTTTCTGCCGTCAGGCGGGTCCTCGGTCAGCCGAATTCCAAAGTCTAGGTCCGGCGTCGGTTTCTTTTCTGACATCAGTGAGGCAGGGGTATATAAGACACAGCCAACGCCATTTTCTTCAGTCTTTTGCCGCTGCCCGCAGAAGCAGTTCGCAAGTGCCGGTCGGCCAGCTCCTGAATTCGAAAAATTGGAAACCAAGTCTTCTTTAAAGCTAAGTACCCCGTTGGGGAAACTTTTCTTGCCTCAGACCGATGTCAGAAAAAGTTAACAATTGTATTTCTTGTGGGAAGCAAATACCACATAAGGATTTCCATTCCCTCTGTATACCTTGTTTAGGCCCAGACCACGAAGTCTCGGGCTGTCGCTTTTGCGCTACTTTCAATGAACGCACTATTAAGCGTCGGGCGGAGTTCGCCCAACACCTTTTTGGTAAAGCCTTTGATTATAAAATGTCGTCGGAGACTCCGACTACCGTTTTGTCCAAAAAACGCAAGGACAAGGACCGACACACTAGATCCGTGGTCCCCACCGAAACCACGCCAAAACCGGCTACACGTGGTCCGGTTCTCAGCGAGACACCTATGCAGTCCCTGACTACCGACGACACTTCTTTGGCGGTGTCTTCTGTAACCGAGACCGCAGGTACCTCTGCCCATACCCAGACTACAACTACCGAAGCCACTGTGAGCGTTGAGCCTCCTAATGTGGACAGGTCCACTTCCACCCATGGTGTCTTTAGACCCTCATCTTCCTTTTCCATTAAAGCCTTTACTAAGTCCAAATCAGCCAGGCATCCCAAGAGGCCTGTTGCACAGGGCCCATCTCCAGGCCCCATGCCTAAAAAGCAGATGCTTAAAATGGCTGAGGATTTAATTACTCTTATCAGGGGTTCCCAACCCCCTCCAGACAAGAGACCCAGAGTGGAGGAAGATTCTCCCTCTTCTGATCAGGGCTCCATTTTTTCAGAACATTCTGATGTAGAGGAACACTCTTACACCCCTTTTGAAGATTCTGATGCAGAGAAGTCCATTCCTTCTGTATCTCCACCAGAGGATTTTTCTTTTGGGGAAACCGTGCACACCTTGAGGGAACACTTCCATTGGGAAGGCCAAGACTTTTCTGATTCCAAGAAAAGACTTAGGGAATTTCTTTTGTTACCTCAACACAGACCTCTGGCGATACCTCCTGTCTTGGACATACTTGATGATGTTTATTCGGAGGCTTGCCTTAATCCGGATTCCCTGCCTCCTGCCCTAGTCAAGCCTGATAGGTACTACAGAGTTCCTAACTCCCACCAATTTCTTTACAAAAGCCATAATGCTGACCCTGAAACCATTTCTCAAGGCCCCAAGGGAATGAAGGCCTCTACTGCTAAGAATCCACTACCTTCCGAAAGAGAGTCAAGATCCTTAGAAAGGTGGGGAAAAAAGGTATATACCTCGGCCACCCTAGCCATGAGGGCCTTAAATTGTCAGTTTCATATGCTTAAATATCAGCAGATGTTCTTCGTTTTCCATTGCTGCAGTCCTTACTATTGGGTATAGTCCGCATCCAGTCGGCCCGAATACCAGAGTATAAGGCTGACGTCGGTCAGGGCGCATTAGACTGACGTCAGTACGTCAGGGTACTAATGCGCATGACCGGCGTCATATCCTCAGTCTTTTGCCGCTGGTCCGATGCAGAAGCAGTTTTATGAGTGCAGGTTGGCGTTCTGAAATATTTCAAACCGGAGTTTCAGACCGAATCAGAGTTGGCTAAGTACCCGTTGGGGAACATTTTGGTTTTTCTTGCCTCAGTATTTAACCGGATGTCAGAAAACGTGAATAACTGTATTTCTTGTGGGAAACAAATACCTCATAGGGATTACCATACATTGTGTATACCTTGTTTAGGGCCTGAGCACGACGTTGTTGGTTGCCGCTCTTGTGCTAGGTTTAACAAACGCACTATTAAGAGGAGGTTAGACTGTGCCAGATTAGTGTTTGGGAAGCGTTGTAATTATAAAATGCCGCCGGATGCTCCGGCCCAAGAAGCGCAAGGACAAAACAGCAAAGCCTAGGGTTGATGAACCGCAGTCCCGGACGCCGGTTCTTTAGATGGCTCAGTGGAGCCAGAGGTTTTGCCAGGAGTTTCTATGGAGTCTCAGGCAGAAACTTTACTTTTACAGGATGTACCCTCTCAGGAGGCAGGCCAGGCTGAGGGGCTTCTCAGGTAACTATTCTTCCCTCTCTTCCCAAAGTAGTTAGAGCCTCTCCTTCTGTTGCCAAAACTTCTTTTAGAGGTAGGCCAACTTCAGCTTCAGTAGGGCTTCTCCTAGCCTTCGGGTTCTGTACCTAAGAAACATATGCTTAAAATGGCAGAAGATTTGATTACTATGATTAGAGGTTCTATGGGCCCTCCTGATAAGAGGCCTAGAGTGGAACCAGAGTTTGACAGTTTTGAACAGGGTTCAGGGGCTTCTGAGTCTTCTGAGGAAGATTTGCTGGAGTATCCTCATTATTCTGATTCTGATGTGGATGATGCCACTCCTTCGGCTTCCCCTCCTGAGGATTTTTCTTTTTCAGAGACTCTGCATTCCATGAGGGAGCACTTTAAATGGGAAGGCCAGGATTACTCTGATTCCAGGAAGAGACTTAGGAATTCTTGTTTTACCCCAGCATAGGCCCTTAGCTATACCTCCTGTGTTGAATGTGGTGGAAGATGTTTTTGCAGAGGCTTCCCTGAACCCTGATTCTTTGCCTCCTGCTCCTGTTAAACCTGATAGGTACTATAGGGTGCCCAAGCTCATAAGTATTTGTTTAAGAGTCCTAGGGCGACCCAGAAACTGTTTCTCAGGGGCCTAAAGGTGTTAAGGCCTCTGTGGTTAAAAATCCTGTTCCCACTGACAAAGAGGCAAGGGCGTTAGATAGGTGGGGTAAGAAAGTGTATACTTCTTCCACTCTAGCCATGAGGGCGTTGAATTGTCAGTTTCACATGCTGAAATATCAAAATTATCTCCTTTCACAATTGAAATCTAAGGTGGATGCTTTAAGGAAGGTATTGATTGTAAAGACTTGCTGGATTTAGTTTATGTGTCTGAACAAGTGGGCAAGCATTCTTTGCAATGTGGTTTTGATGCTGTGCAGGCCTCCTCGAGGGTGGCTGCCACTAGTTCTGTTCTTCGCAGGCATGCCTGGTTGAGGGATCAAAATTTGGCTGAGCATGTTAAGACACGGATTTTGGATGCTCCTTTACAGTCTGATGTGTTGTTTGGTTCACCTGTGGAAGCAGTTTTAAAGAAAATGGAGGACAAAGCTAAGTCTATGCAAACTGTTAAAGATTTTTGCAGGTACAGCCACCAAGTTTAGTAGAAATTGGCCTGCTAAGGGGTGGACATATCCTGCTTATGATTCCCAGTCTAGGGGTAGGTCTAGACGTGGTAGGGGCAGGGCTCAAGGTTCTTTTAGGCCTAGAACAGGGAGTTCACCTGCTCAGACTTCTGGTGAGGGCAGGGGTCAGTCCTTTCAAACAGACCCAATGACCTGCCTTTTCAGCTGCCAGTAGATTCTCGCCTGGCAGCTCCTTTGAAGGACGACTGTCTCTTTTCAAAGAAAATTGGGATTTAATTATTCAAGACAGATGGGTGTTGGACATCATTCAGCCAGTCCCTGTATCAGAAAGGGGCCTAGGATTTTATTCTCGCATGTTCCTAGTACCAAAAAAGGGAACACGTGGAGACTGCTTTTGGATTTATCTCTCCTCAACACTTATCTGGACATTCCCAAGTTCAAGATGTTGACGTTACAACAGCTTTTACCCCTGCTGGGCAAAGATCACTGCATGGTAACTTTAGTTCTCAAGGAAGCTTACCTTCATGTGCCTATCAGGCTAAGTTACAGGAAGTATCTGCGTTTCGAGCTGGAAATTCTCTTTATCAGTTCTCTGCATTGCCCTTTGGCTTATCTACTGCCCAGAGTATTCACAAAGTTTCTGGCTCCAGTGATAGCTTACTTCAGGCTACAAGGACTTCAAATCTATCCTTATTTAGACGACTGCCTGATTCTGGCTCAAGAAAAGGAAGACCTTCTACAGCATCTGGAATATCTTATAGCAGTGCTAAGATGCCTAGGGTATTCTGTGAACGAAATAAAGTCCAGTCTAGTACCCTCTCAAGACATGTGCTTTCTGGGTGTGAGACTGAATACAGCAGCCCAGATGGCCTTTTAACCCGGACAAACAAAAGAGTCTATCACTTTACTTCCATCAACTATCTCATCAGTCCGTGCTGACTGCAGAGACAGTCCTTCAAGCATTAGGGTTCATGGCATCTTGTATTCTGGTGCTTCCCAATGCCAAACTGCATATGAGGAAGTTACAATGGTATCTCAAAAATGTATGGACACAGCACTGCCAGGATTTAGACACTGTCATTCAAATAATACCTTGCCTTCAAAGAGAATTTTTGTGGTGGGCTCAGGAATGTCACCTAAACAAGGGACTCTCTGTGACCCGCCAGAGGCGAGTCAGATTTTACCGACAGATGCCTCAGACATTGCTTGGGGAGCTCATCTAAATGGAAAGTGGATACAAGACAAGTGGCCTGCCAGACTACAGCATCTACATATCAACATGAAGGAGATGTTAGCAGTCCAGTTCGCATTGCTGGCTTTCAAGGAGTTACTTCTTCCAGGGCAGGTGTTGATTCTAACAGACAACACAACTGTCATGTGGTACTTCAACAAACAAGGGGAACACATTCTTATCCTCTATGCAGGCAAGCGATGATTTTATGGGAGACTCGCGCCACGCTTGCACCTAACTCTTCAGGCAAGGTTTCTGCCAGGAGCACAGAACTCCTTAGCAGATGTGTTAAGCAGACAAATCATGGATCCCCACAAGTGGAAACTGGATCTTCATGTATTTCAGAAATTGACAGTGTCATGGGGAACTCCAGACATAGATCTGTTCGCTTCTCCACTAAACCACCAGCTGCCACAGTTTTGCACAAAGGGGTTTCATCACACAGCTTGGAAAGTGGATGCTCTGTCTTTCAGTTGGACAAACCTTCATGTGTATGCCTTTCCACCTCTGCCTCTTCTTCCAAAGGTACTGTTAAAGGTCAGACAGGACAGGCCAAGGATGATTTTGATAGCTCCAGATTGGCCTTGGCAACACTGGTACCCTCTACTACGGAGTCTGGTAAAGAAGCCTCCATGGCCTTAACCTTTGATTCCACATCTGTTTTCCCAGCAGGACGGTCATCTGCTCAATGTCAAGCTTCACTCTCTTCATCTGACAGCCTGGCATATTCTGTGTTGAAACACAGCAGGTCTCAACTTCCTCAACAAGTTTTAAATGTGATTAGGGAAGCTAGAAGACCTAGTACAAGGAAAGTGTACGCAGCAAAATGGAAGAGATTTTTATTTTGGAGTAAAGCAAAGAATTTGGAGATTTCTGAGCCTAATTTGAGTATGGCTCTTCAATATCTTACTGAGTTACTGGACAAGGGTCTGTCCTTCTCTTCCATTAAGATTCATGCTGCAGCAATCTCAGCTCACTATGATTGTGACCCACCATTGTTTTCGCATCCTTTGTTCAAGCAGTTTCTTAGAGGGGCAAAAAATAAGACCCCCAAGAGCTCCTACTCCTGCTTGGGATCTCAATTTTGTGTTGGAAAAACTTACTCTACAACCTTTTGAGCCTGGAGCTACTGCTGAATTGAAATATTTGTCATGGAAGACTGCTTTTTGTTGGCTATTACTTCTGCAAGAAGGGTGTCTGAGTTGCAGGCCCTTATGGCAGTCGACGCCTTTTTGATTTTCCTTAAGGTTAGGGTATCATTACGTACTAATCCTTCCTTTATGCCTAAGGTGGTTTCTAGTGTGGCTTTAAACCAAACTATTCATTTGCCTACTTTTTATGCAGACCCCCAAAATAAAGGGGAAAAGATTTTGCATACTTTAGATGTACACAGGCAATTGCGTTATTACTTAAGCAGGACTAAGGATTTTAGGCAGTCTCAGCAGTTGTTTGTTCTTTTTGCTTTGAGTTGAGGGCAAGCCTGTGTCAAAACAAACTATTTCTAGGTGGATTGGCTTTTGCATTGCATTTTGTTATTCCCATCATGGCAAGGAGGTTCCAGCTGGGATTAATCCTCATTCCACTAGGGCTACTGCCACTTCAACAGCATTTCTACGGGGTGGCAACTAAGGATATTTTGGAAGCAGCTACTTGGAGTTCAGTGCATACTTTCTCTAAGCATTATCACCTTCCTATCTACTCTAAGTCTAGGGCTGGTTTTGCCACAGCTGTTTTGCAAGGCATGTTGTCAGCTCCTGCTTCTTTATGATTTGCCAGCCTCCCTTACCTCTGCTTTGGGATTCTACCCAATAGTAAGGACTGCAGCAATGGAAAGAAGAACATAGTACAGTTTTGTACCTACCATAAATGTAGATGTTCGAGGATTCCATTGCTGCAGTCCAATTTACCCCCTCCTTCCCTCTGTGTTTAGGGGTGGTTGTGTAGGTGAGTTTACCTGCTTCTATTTTTGTATATATTGTTCATGTTTTGGTACAGGTATTTTGGGCCTTGTCTTTTTAGGGTCTTCTGACATCTGGGGCAAGAAAAGACTGAGGATATGACGCCGGTCATGCGCATTAGTACCCTGACGTACTGACGTCAGTCTAATGCGCCCTGACCGACGTCAGCCTTATACTCTGGTATTCGGGCCGACTGGATGCGGACTATACCCAATAGTAAGGACTGCAGCAATGGAATCCTCGAACATCTACATTTATGGTAGGTACAAAACTGTACTTTTCTGTTATCACAATTAAGAAATAAAATGTGTCAACCTGAACAACCAGATTTGAAGGAGTTGCAGGATATGATGCATAGTGCAGAACAAGTGGGTAAACACACCTTACAATGTGGCTATGATGCCCTAGAGGCCTCAAGTAGAGCTGCTGTTACAGGATCAGTCATTCGTAGACATGCCTGGCTTAGGGAACAAATCTTGCCTGATCATGTGAAAGCTAAACTACTAGATGCTCCTTTACAAAAGGATGTGCTATTTGGTACTAATGCTGAGGAGATACTATGGAAAATGGAAGAAAAAGCCAAATCTATGCAAACTGTCAAAGCTTTTCTACAGGTTCAACCACCACGCTTTAACAGAAATTGGCCTTCTAAAACTGGTCCTTTCCAGCCACGGACAAGCCCCAAAGAGATAGATACAGGCACAAGGGGCAGAGGACAATCACAAGGATCATATAGAGGCAGGCAATGGCAAACTCCAGCACCAAGAGGTGGCGAAGACAGTGCACAACAATACAGGAAACAAACCCAATGACTTCCTCCTTTCCATGCCAAGCAAGTCTCAGCTGGCAGCACCCTTGGGAGGAAAGCTGGCATTATTTACAAGAAATTGGCATATTGTCACAACAGACAAATGGATCCTGGACGTTATAAACAGAGGCTACAGATTTCATTTTCACACTCTTCCAAAAATGAGAGGCATGCCAAACCTGCCACACAATCAAAGGGCAGAGGCACAACTACAAATTTCAAAGCTCATAGACTTGAAAGCTATTCAAGAGGTACCTACTCATGAACAAGGTCAAGGTTTTTATTCCAGGCTATTTCTGGTACCAAGGAAAGGAACCAACTGGAGACCCATTTTGGACTTATCCATCCTAAACACATTCTTACTCGTACCAAAATTCAAGATGCTCACATTACAGCAGCTTTTTCCCATGCTGGGCCAAGGAGTTTTGGCTGGTAACATTGGACCTCAAGGAGGCATACCTGCATGTCCCAATCAGACAAAGCTGCAGAAGATACCTCAGATTTCTTGCAGGTTCAATTCACTATCAATTCTCTGCATTGCCCTTTGGCTTATCTACTGCGCCCAGAGTATTCACGAAATGCCTGGCATCAGTAATTGCCTACTGCAGACTTCAAGGGATACAAATTTACCCTTATTTGGACGACTGCCTGATCCAAGCGGACAGCAAGTACATACTTCTGGAACATCTGGCTTATGCAACACGGTTACTGAATTCTCTGGGATACACAATCAACAAAGAGAAATCCAGGCTAACACCAGCTCAGAAAATAACTTTCCTGGGTGCCAACTTGGACACAAACACCCAGATGGCCTATCTTATGCCAGAAAAACAGGGGCAACTAACTCAGAACTTCAAAATACTAGCAAATTGTACCAGGCTTACTGCAAGGAAAATCCTGCAGGCTCTGGGCTTCATGGCATCTTGCATTCTTTTAATCCCATGTGCAAAGTTGCATATGAGGAAACTTCAGTGGTACCTAAAAAACCTGTGGTCTCAACACAGCCACAGTTTGGAAACAATAATACCAATAATTCCATGTTTGCAAAAGGAATTTCTATGGTGGGCCCAAGCATGTCAAACAAACACAGGTCTTCCATTCTGCAAGCCTCAAGCAAATCAAGTCATCACAACAGACGCCTCAGATTACGCCTGGGGGGCGCACATGACAGACAGGTGCATTCAGGGCAAATGGTCCAAAAAGGAAAAGCACCTTCACATCAATCAGAAAGAAATACTAGCAGTGATAAATGCAATTACAGCTTTCAAGGACCTCCTGCATCCAGGACAACTATTGATAAGAACAGACAACACCACAGTAATGTGGTACATAAACAAACAAGGAGGAACACATTCATACCCCCTGTGCAGACTAGCCATGACACTTTGGAACTTGACTCTGGAATGGCAAATCGAACTTCAGGCACAGTACTTGCCAGGTTTGGAAAACACGCTGGCAGACAATCTAAGCAGAAGTATGACAGATCCACACGAATGGAAGTTGCATCCTCAAGTGTTTACAAAGATAATCCAAGCGTGGGGGAGGCCAGACATAGATCTCTTCGCCTCCCACAGGAATCATCAATTGGAAAAGTTTTGTTCAAGGACCTTTCATCCAAAGGCCTGGAGAGTGGACGCCCTTTTCAGTTGGACAGCATGGACAGTTTACGCTTTCCCACCTCTGCCTCTTCTGCCCAAGGTACTCTTGAAAGCAAGAGCAGACAGACCGAAGATGGTACTGATTGCTCCAGACTGGCCAAGACAACACTGGTACCCACACCTGAGGAGCCTAACACATACTCCTCCCTGGTCCCTACCTCTAATGCCTCTTCTGCTGATTCAGCACAGCTACAAAACTCTTCACAGTCAGCTGAAAACACTCAATCTCGCTGCATGGAAAATTCCTTAACACCACAGCAGACCCTACTCCCCAAAGAGGTGCAGGATGTCATTTTGGAGGCCAGAAGGCCATCTACTAGAAAGGCTTACTCTAAAATGGAAACGGTTTTGCTCTTGGAATGAGAAAAAAGGCCAGGACCCTAGAAAACTGAATTTGCCTCGGGTATTACAGTATCTAGCTGAGCTGCTGAACAGTGGACTTTCATTTTCCTCCATCAAAATCCATGCCTCAGCCATTTCTGCAGAATTCAACACTGATCCACCCTTATTCTCTCACCCACTCTTAAGACAGTTCCTCAGAGGGGCTAAGAATACAAGACCACCAAGGAAACAACCAATGCCAGCCTGGGATCTTAATTACATTCTAGAAAAATTAACATTGCCTCCCTTTGAACCAGCTGCCTCAACAGATTTGCAATATTTGTCCTGGAAAACAGCCTTCCTTCTGGCCATTACCTCAGCTCTTAGGGTTTCGGAACTACAAGCCCTCATGGCTGTGCAGCCCTTTCTCATCTTCCATCAGGACAGGGTTTCCCTTCAAACCAACCCAACATTTATGCCTAAAGTGGTATCCAGGGTAGCTTTAAATCAAGCCATACACTTATCTTCCTTTTACCCCAGTCCTCAAAACAAAGGGGAAAGGCTGCTACACTCCTTAGACATCATTAGACAGCTACATTATTATTTGGACAGAACAAAGCCTTTCAGGAAATCAGAACAACTTTTTGTGTCCTATGCTGCAGGAGCTCAAGGGAAGCCAGTTACCAAACAGACAATTTCAAAGTGGATAGGCCACTGCATACGGTTTTGTTACTCCTATCATGGAAAATCTGTCCCTACAGGCATCAGATCCCACTCCACCAGGGCCACAGCTACCTCTACAGCCTTCCTCAGAGGAGTTCCTACCAAAGATATTTTGGAGGCAGCCACTTGGAGTTCTGTGCATACCTTCACAAAACACTACCACCTGCCTTTATATTCCAAAACTAGAGCAGGCTTTGCCACTGCTGTGTTGCAGGGCATTCTGGCTCATCCCAGTTCCACCTAGTGCCTACCACCCTGTGCGTAGCTTTGGGATTCTACCCATCTGTGATTACTGCAGCTGTATGCACGATGAACATAGTACAGTTTTGTACCTACCATAAATGTAGATGTTAGAGTGCTAATACAGCTGCAATACAGTTTTCCCTCCTTCCCCTCTTGGTAAAGGCCTAGGGCCTAACCCCTCTTCATACAACCTGATTGGGTTATCCTTCTATGGTATATTTGCTTGCAACTACTGATTTTTGATTATATTACATTGCATGTGTATAAATATAATTTATGTATTGCCTTCCTTCTGGGGCAAGAAAGACTGAAGAAAATGGCGTCGGCTGTGTCTTATATACCCCTGCCTCACTGACGTCAGGAAAGAAAGCGACAACAACCAACGCCGGACCTAGACTTTGGAATTCGGCCGACCGAGGACCCGCCTGATGGCAGAAAACCCATCTGTGATTACTGCAGCTGTATTAGCACTCGAACATCTACATTTATGGTAGGTACAAAACTGTACTTTCCTGGTTCCCAGAAAAGAAAACTCCTGGCGTCCTATCCTGGACCTGTCTATTCTCAACACCTTTCTGGTGGTTCTAAAATTCAAAATGCGAACTGTTCAACAGCTTCTTCCTGCGCTAGCCAAGGATGCATGGCTGGCAACCCTAGACTTAAAAGAAGCTTACCTGCACATCCCAATAAGGGAATCCTGCAGACAATACCTACGTTTCAGGGTGAGCTCCATGCACTATCAGTTCTCTGCACTTCCCTTTGGCTTATCTACTGCATCCAGGGTATTCACAAAGTGCCTAGCTCCAGCCATTGCATTTTTCAGGCAGAGAAATATTCAGATTTACCCATACTTGGACGATTGCCTGACTCTGGCAGAAAGTCAGGACTTGCTATTACAACACCTGGCATTTGTAAAGAGACTTCTAACTTCACTGGGGTACACCATCAACGAGAAGAAATCATACCTAGTACCCTGCCAACAGATTGTATTCCTGGAAGCAAGCTTGAACACAACTTCCCAGATGGCATTCCTCACTCCAGAGAAACAAGTCTATTTGACAACCTACTTCAACCTACTGGCCGCAAAAACCCAGCTATCTGCAAGGAAAATCTTGCAAGCCCTGGGTTCATGGCCTCTTCCAGTCTGTTAATTCCATATGCAAGACTGCATATGATGAAACTTCAGTGGTATCTAAAAAGTCTATGGTGTCAACACTCTCAGGACCTGGAAACAATGATTCCTATCATTCCTTGTCTAAGGGCAGAGTTCCTTTGGTGGGCAGAGGCTTGCTACCACAAAAAGGGTCTCCCTTTCACTCTACCGCCTGCCGCCCAAACCCTAACAACAGACGCATCAGACTATGCATGGGGGGCTCACATGGCAGGGCAGTGCATTCAGGGCAAATGGAACCCAAAACAGATGCACCTGCATATCCATCAAAAATTAATGCTAGCTGTACAGAACGCTCTGACAGCCTTCAAAGACCTTATTCTTCCAGGACAACTATTGGTAAAGACAGACAACACCACAGTTATGTCGTACATAACCAAGCAGGGGGGAACCTATTCCTACCCACTCTGCAGACTAGCCATGGCTCTATGGAACACAGCCTTGAACTACCAAGTGAACCTGCAAGCTCAATTCCTGCCAGGCAAACTAAATTCACTGGCCGACTACTTAAACAGAAATCTGGTAGACCCACGCGAATGGAAACTGGAACCCAAAATATTCAAGCTCTTGAGGAACAAATGGGGGAAACCAGTGGTAGACCTGTTTGCCTCCCCTCAGAACTACCAATTGATCAAATTCTGCACCAGTACTTCCCACAGTCAAGCTTGGAAATTGGATGCCCTGTCCTTTACCTGGGAAACCCTCTCAATTTATGCCTTTCCCCCTCTGCCTCTCCTCTCAAAGGTTCTACTAAAGATCAAACAGGACAAGAAAAGGACAGTACTGATTGCCCCAGACTGGCCACGCCAGCACTGGTATCTCCTTTTGCGCAGTCAGACAGTGTTACAACCATGGCAACTGCCTCAGATCCCTTCCCCGCTGTCCCAGCAAGCGGGCCAGATTCTGCACCCTCAGTTTCAAACCCTGAACCTTGCAGCCTGGTTAATTCCCTGACCTCACCCCTAGCAGCCCTCAGTAAGCAGGTGGTGGATGTCATTCTTGAGGCAAGGAGGCCTAGTACTAGAAAATCCTATTCGGAAAAGTGGAAAAGATACTGTTCCTGGAGCCATGCTCAGGGGAGGCGCACAACGGTGCCCAGCTTACCCCATATTCTAGATTATTTAACAGAAATGTTCCACAAGGGCCTGTCTCTCTCTTCAGTTAAGATTCATGCCTCTGCCATTTCAGCACATGATAATACTGAGCCACCTCTCTTCTCTCATCCCTTGCTAAAACAATTCCTTAGAAAATTTAAGGCCCCCCAGGAGAGCTCCCACTCCAGCCTGGGACCTTAACTTTGTATTGGAAAAAACTCTCTCTTATTTTCCCTTTGAACCAGCTGCTACAGCAGAGTTGAAATTCCTTTCTTGGAAAACAGCCTTCCTTCTAGCCATCACTTCAGCAAGAAGAGTGTCTGAACTGCAGGCCCTCATTGCAGTGGAGCCCTTCATTGTCTTCAATGTGGACAGGGTTTCCCTCAGGACTTAACCCATCCATTATGCCAAAGGTGATGTCTAGTGTGGCCATTTGCCTACTTTTTTCCCTAATCTTCAAAATAAGGGGGAAAGGATACTGCATTCTCTGGACGGGCACAGACAACTTAGATTCTTTTTGGACAGAACTAAGCCTCTCAGAAAATCTGACCAGCTGACAGTTAGTTTTGCTGCAGGGGTAGAGGGGAAGGCCATTTCAAAGCAAACCATTTCCAAATGGATAGCTAATTGCATCCATTTCTACTACAAGCTCCATGGAAAACCTACCCCACAAGGAATAAGATCACATTCCACCAGGGTTGCCTCTACCCCTACAGCATTTCTCAGAGGAGTCCCTACCAGGCCATCCTGGAAGCTGATACCTGGAGTTCTGTACATACTTTCACCAAGCATTACCACCTGCCTCTCTCTTCTAAATCCAGAACTGGATTTGCCACAGCAGTCTTACAGAGCCTGATTGCTAGCCCCAATGCTCTTTAACTGCCTCCAAATCAACCCAAATGTGATGACTGCAACAATGAAACACGAAGAACATAGTGCAGTTGTGTACACTTACCATAAATGTAGATGTTCGAGTGTATTCACTGTTGCAGTCCTGGTTACGCTCCCTCCAGCCCCCTGACTTCTCTTGGCTCTATCTTTCCTTCTTATTTGGAATATATTATATCATGTGTATTTGCTTTTTTGCTAGGGGTGTTCCATACCATATAATTGCTTCCTATTGTGGGAGCACCTGACATCTGCGGCAAGAAAAACTGATGTAATGGCATTGGCTGCATGTTTTGTACCCCTGACAACCTGACATCATGGAAGAAGCGACAGCATCCGACACAGAAATCCGAAGACTCTGGTATTCAGGCTGGCTGAGGGCTACCTGCAGGCAGATAACCCAAATGTGATGACTGCAACAATGAATAAACTCCATCTACATTTATGGTAAGTGTACACAACTGTACTATAGTCAGTACACTAACTAGGGGTGCAGCCATACTGGATCTGCTCCTAACTAATATGGGAGACTGCTGCACACCCCCTACTGTAATGCCTTCCCTGATAAGGTCAGACCACAAAATTGTCTCCTTTGAAGTAAAAATAAAACCTGGGCCCCCAGCTAAACCTGGAATATTCAGGAACTATTCTAAGGCTAACCTCCCGCTATTAAGTGAGAACTTGCCAAAATTTCAAGCCCACATAAACCTTGTGAAAACTTCTGCCTCTATGCAGAACTGTTCACAGAAACCCTGTACAAGCATGTTAATAGCTGTATAGAGGCAGCTGTGTACCCACCAGGAAGAAGTACAGAACCAACTCAAAAAACAAGCCACCCTGGTGGAATCACAAAATCAGTCGGCTGTATAACAGGAGGAAGAAAATCATGGCAAAAATTAGGAGATATAGTGCCCAGTAGGATAAAAGTACTCTCATCAGACTAAACAAACTACTCAGAGAACAGAGTCTACCAAAGCCAAATTTGAGGTAAGTTTGGCCACCCAGGCCAAGGACTATCACAAAGCATTCTTTAGCTATGTCCACAACCTCAAAGGCAATACACAATTGTGTGCAGAGCTCATTGCAAATGGAGCCACCAGTTCTGAGCCAGAAGACATGGCAAACCCTCCTGGCTGATGAATTCAGCTCCAACTTTACTTCTGTCTCCCCCTCAACCTTCCCTCAGGAAATATCATCAAATATAACTCCCCCTACTATCACTAGGGAACAAGTCCTTGATACTCTAAGACCAAGAACACTGCATCAATGGGCCCAGACAGTATCCCAGGGTGCCTTCTAAATAGCATGAAACATGACCTATCAGGGCCTCTGGTATTACCATTTTAACTGTAGCTTCCAAACTGGCTTTGTGCCTCATGAATATTGGAGAAAGGCAAAAGGCATACCTGTGCACAAAGGTGGGGCATTTACACAGACCCTGGAAACTACAGACCCACAAGTCTCACTAGTCTTGTATATGAAGCCATGGAAAGAATTATCATGGAGATGATCAACAAGAGATGTAGTAAACCTCCAGACACTGGACCCAACCCAGTTTACTTTTGTCAAGGGTAGGTCATGTCTACCGAGCCTGGTGGACTTCTTTGCGAAGTTCACCAAAGCAATAGATGAGGGCAAAATCATTCACATAGCTTACCTGACCAAGGCATTTGACACAGTTCCCCTCTTGGGCATTGTTGACAAACTCAAGAGGTTGGATACAAAGCCATATGTCTCCCAGTGGATAGCCAACTGGCCGACAGGATCCAGGAAGTTAGAATTGGGAAGTCCACCTCTACAGAAGAGGCCAGTCATAAGTCGAGTCCCTCAGGGATCGGTCCTTGGACTGCTCCTTTTTGCCATTTACTTCTGAGAAGTCAATGCCAATGTCAGTGGTCCCTGGCTAACTAAATTGCAGATGATTGCAAATTAGGAGTTGTCATTTAATCTCACACTGACATAAATATTCTCCAGGAGGGGTTGACACAAACAAATTGGTGTCAGAACCATGGACTAAAACTAAATGCCAATAAATGCATAATAGTATCCTTTAGGAAGTCTTCCATCCCTGGTAACTGTCATATTGACAACATCCCCCTTAGTGTTGACCCAGTAGTCATGGACTTGGGGACACACATAGATGGTAATCTAGCCTTTGATCCTAATCATTCAAACAGTGCAGAATATAAATTTCATCAACTTGATGTTCACAGACAGTTACGGTTCTACCTACATAGAACTAAGGAACTTAGAAAATCAGACCAATTGTTCGTATCCTTTTCTGAAACTAGGATAGGTCTGCCAGCCTCTAAAATAACTATCTAATTGGATTTCCAACTGTATCTCTTATCTACTCTTCCAATGGAAAGAACCTTCCATTTAAAATTAAGGCTCATTCCACCAGATCCCTATCCACATCTGCTGCCTTTCAAGCCAGAGTTCCAATTGACAGTATTTGTGCAGCAGCAGCTTGGGCTACCCCTCATACCTTTATTGCTCATTACAAATTGGATTTGACCTCAAGGGGTAGACCCTCCTTTGGTTCCACGGTTCTTAGGAGTATATTCCCGTAAGCCACCCGAGAAAATGTTGCTAGGGACGCTGTCCCATATGTAAGAATGAAGGTGAGATAGGACTACAGAACATAAAGAAGTTATGTACTCACCATAATGTTCCATGGTTGTAGTCCATCTTGCCCTTCATTCTTACGAACCCACCCACCTACCCCCGTCCATGTATCCTTGGAGGATCTGGACCAGGATAGTATTGCCTTTGGTAGGGTGGAGACTTTGCTTATTTGTTGTTCCTTGTAGATAACCTTTCTATCATTTGTACTGTGTTTGGATTCTTACTAGTGCACTATGGGATACCTATCTTGCCACCAGCTAAGAGACTTTGAGCTTTGTAATCTGCCGGCTCCGAACCCATATTGTAAGAATGAAGGGCGAGATGGACTACAAACATGGAACGTTATGGTGAGTACATAACTTATTTTTAATCTCAGTCCAGCTAACTTTGAAAAATAGTAAGAAATTAAATTACTTAATTTAGGCCATAAAGATTGCATCTTACAGTTCAGACTGCAGCCAGAGACTAAATATCTGCACCAGAGAATGTTTTATTAGCTCCTGTAGGAAGTGTAGAAGTGTTTTATGATTTTTTTTACTTCAAAAGCTGCAACAGGTCTTAAAGCTCTATCTGTGTGTATGGTAACACACACATGCGAGATTCTATGTCATTTGCTAGGAATCTGGGTAGTATGGGAACCAAATGTCAGATGACCAGATGTATGTGATTTCATTCTGAAATCCATGGCAAAAAATGATGTTTTAGTACTACATGAGACTGAAGTCTCAGGGCAGTCTGTGTCTTGGAACCTGACATAGAAAGATCTTTCACCCACCTCATCTTGCCTCGCTGTAGTAAGTGAAACAGGGAATAGTATTTTTTTTACATCAATCAGGAAAATAGAATGAGAATAGTTAAGTATTGTTTATCTGTGAATCTATTCACCTGTGTTGTTCTAATATTTCCTGTGATTGAAACTCTGTTTATTGTAAATAGATATTCCATATTTTCATGTTCTTATTATTAAATATATTTAAACTTTACATTTTGGCTGATCCTTTAGAGAATAGTTTAACCTTTGAGAGTTCTTGCATCTGTTTGGTGACTCTGGCCACTTACTGCATTGGTCAAAACACTACCATTTGTATTAATACTAATTTCACTTAGCATAATTGAGTACCCTTGTAAGAGCCTTAGAGTAGCTGGCTTTTGAGCATCTAGTGGCAGTAAAGTACCTTATAGTCTGGGCAGAAGTGGGCAAGGCTAGTAAGTCTATGCTAGCCTTTCACAGGTGTCTGTGTGTCTGTGTGTGAATCAGATCTCAGTGTGTGTGTGTCTGTGTGTGAATCAGATCTCAGAGTGTGTGTGTGTCTGTGTGTGAATCAGATCTCAGAGTGTGTGTGTGTGTCTCTGAATCAGATCTCAGAGTGTGTGTGTGTGAATCAGATCTCAGAGTGTGTGTGTGTGAATCAGATCTCAGAGTGTGTGTGTGTGAATCAGATCTCAGAGTGTGTGTGTGTGAATCAGATCTCAGAGTGTGTGTGTGTGAATCAGATCTCAGAGTGTGTGTGTGTGAATCAGATCTCAGAGTGTGTGTGTGTGAATCAGATCTCAGAGTGTGTGTGTGTGAATCAGATCTCAGAGTGTGTGTGTGTGAATCAGATCTCAGAGTGTGTGTGTGTGTGAATCAGATCTCAGAGTGTGTGTGTGTGTGAATCAGATCTCAGAGTGTGTGTGTGTGTGAATCAGATCTCAGAGTGTGTGTGTGTGAATCAGATCTCAGAGTGTGTGTGTGTGAGTCAGATCTCAGAGTGTGTGTGTGTGTCTGTGTGTGAGTCAGATCTCAGAGTGTGTGTGTGTGTGCCTGTGTGTGAATCAGATCTCAGAGTGTGTGTGTGTGTGTCTGTGTGTGAATCAGATCTCAGTGTGTGTGTGTGTGTGTCTGTGTGTGAATCAGATCTCAGTGTGTGTGTGTGTGTGTCTGTGTGTGAATCAGATCTCAGAGTGTGTGTGTGTGTGTGTGTGTGTGTGAATCCGGTCACAGTGTGTGTGTGTGTGTGTGTGTGTGTGTGTGTGTGTGTGTGTGTGTCTGTGTGTGTCTGTGTGTGAATCAGATCTCAGTGTGTGTGTGTCAGCTACTTGGAGCAGGGATGCGAAGCACTGGTTTCCCAGAGAGTGGTGGAGGACTTGGCTGAGGACTCAACTCTGTAACTGTGCCAGTGTGGAGTCTTGTTGGGGAACTGGACAGAGAAGGGTAGGGAAAACCAGCCCCCAAACTGTGTGTTCTCTGTGTGCTCTTAAGGGAAATTGTGCTTGATGCAGAGAATAACATCTGGAAATACTGGGTGTATTTATTTTTGTTTCAAGTGAACATCCTTCTCCAGTGTCAGTGGTGAGGATTCAGGCTCCTTGATTACTGGCCCAGAGAGGGAATGTCACACCTCCCATTGCAGAATCAAGAAAACTGAGACTACTCTGGGTTCCATGCCATCAGTGAATCTCTCCATGTGTTTACTGCATAATGCATCCACTATATTGGCCAGAACAGCAAGCACAGGCATTACTGTAAGATGTCATTCCTGGCTTTGCTTTTGTGGATAATTTTAAGGTGTCTTGATATCAGTGCCTTGTGTAATTGATCAATTGTCAAAGATAGCATCTTACCTTTTTGTTCACAAGATCATGTTTGTGATTACTGTTGTCGATTGGTGGTGGTAGTGCAAAGGGTCATCCCATATCAGTCTGCCATAGGTGTGTGACTTCTCAAAGATCCTTTAACTGGAATCAGAATGTGCTCAAATCTCTAGGGTATTGAGAAAAAACAGGGCCAACCCTTTGATTCCTCTTCTGGTAGAGTGGCCGTGGCAGAGGCAGCTATTTCAGTAGGGGCCCTTCTCTGGTAAACAGTCTCTGAAGGCTTGCCTGACTGTCCACCTGTGGAGGCAGTTGAGGATGATTTTGTCCACTTCTGTCTTGCAGGTCAGTTGGATAAAAGAAAATATCCCCCAAATTATGCTATACCTTTTTCTCATCTACTCCTATCCCAGTCAAAGCACTACTGCATGTCTTGTCCCTACCAACTGAAAGCATCAAAAAGAGAGAGAGATATCAGCTGTCTCCGATAGAGCCATGCAAGAGGTTCCCCCAGACCAGAGAGAGTCTAAATTATTTTTAGTTTCAAAGGAGAGAAAGACCATTGGGCCAGTAGTAGATCTCAGTGACCTAAACTTTTGTCAAAACAACCCTGTTTAGATGGTCACTGTGCAAGCAATTTTGCCCTGCCTGAAGCAAAAGATTGGATTTGATCAACAGATGTCCAGGATGCCTTCCTCCATGTCAAGATAGCAAAGATATCCAGAACATTTTGGGAAGGGGACAGTCATTTCCAGTTCAGACCACTGTCCTTTTGTCTCACCAAAGGCCTACAGGTGTTCCACCAAATGCGTGTGAGTAGTCTTAGCCCATAAGCGACTCAAATGGTTCCACATTATTCCATACTTTTAACTGGTTCCTCACTGTGACAACTAAAGTGCTGTTGCAGCTCTACCTATCCTTGGCTGTTCCATAAACCATGACAAATCTTGTGTCCAGCCATCCCGAGAAATGACCTTCATCGGCTGACATATTGGTAGAAGGACTTGCACAGTCTACCTAATGACAGGGTTGAGTCAGTCAGAGTTGTATTCCAGGCTGTTCTACAAAGGCAAAACTCCACCTGCCTCCTTGGTTCTCAGAGTTCTAGGTCTGTCGGGGTCTTCTGTTGTAAAGGTCACCTAAGCTCATTTCCATATTAAAATCCTGCAATGGATGTTCAGTGGTCTCAGCTGTCTGATCACTTAGCACCAATCCGAATAATCTAAATCTGGTGACTTCATCTGTGGTACTGGTGAACATCCTCAGTAGTCACTGCAAGATGACCCTTTGCACTGCCATCACCATCAGTAACAACAGACCTATATTTTCTGAGGTGGTGGGCAATTTGAGAGGAGGGGTAATTTAAGGCATTTGAATGCAGAGAAGAGACCAATCTGCACATCAGCAGCTGGAGAATGAGGGTGGCTGCAGGAATTTCAGAACCTTTTCCTTCCTGGAATTGTAGCTATTCACACAAGACAGTATGTTTGTGGTATGGTACATCAGCAAACGAGGAAGAACCAAATCCTATCCCCATGACAGGCAAGTTTGGCAGTGGGCAATAGCTTTGCATCATTTTCTAGTTGCAATGCACATTTCAGAGAAAGCCAGCTGCCTAGTGGACAGGCGAGGCAGGTCTCTTCTGATGCCTACTAAATGGTGTCAGTCTGTCGGTAGCTCAACAGATCTAAAGCTGCTGGAGTCAGACTTGCTGCAGTCTTTTTTTCATCTCCATCCAGCAGCATGTGTAACAGCTACTTCACCCTAATCATTTTCAAGGGATAATCACCAAATGATTCTCTAGTCTGTCAGGAATCCCCCCAAAACTTTTTTTATGGCCTCCATTACCTTAACTTGCAGGTTTATACAGAAATCTGCTGCATGCCAAGGCTGCAGTAATTGAGTGTCCCACCTTGGCTGAGGCAAATCTGGTTCCCCTTGTTCAGGCCTCACTTGAAGCTTCCAGGGCTATTACATCCCCACCTTACCTGTCCAGAAGACCTCATCAGTACTTATAGAACTGCAAGTTGCCTGCATGATTTCTTCAGTTCTTATGATAGTGAAAAAATCCTCCTTTATTCTAATCCATAATTCACATTTGGTCAGCATTTTAAATACTTTGCAAAAGCAAATGGAAACTTTTCTCCATATGAGAAACTGAGCAAGGCTTAGACCCCTTCTCTGCTTCCTTTCCAGAAATGTCACAAATCTGATTGGTTTTTCATCCATTTCTCGACTGATCTCTGACCTGGCTTAGCCCAGTTTGTTAAACTTTAGGCTCCATAGCTCAAGCTTCTCCCCTTACCCATGTATTCTCCTTGGATACCTCCGGTCTCATTTGCTGCTTCAGTGTTGAGATGTGGTCACAGTTAACCTTAGTAGGTCCTGGGTTAGATGAGTACAATGTTTTACGTATCTTGGTCACTTATTTTCTCTCTCTCTCCATTCCTCCCCATGTTTTTCCTCCCCAAAAAAATTAACGTTTTGAAGGTTTAAATTGCTATCACTGCCTTTCAGTTGCCATTGGGCCTTGGGCACTTGTTCTCACTTTTCTTGCTACTTCACTGTAGTACCATTGTTGGTGTTGAGTTCCATTTACCCTTTAGGTACTTATCTTACCATTATTGGTATTTCTGCTTCATAATTTTTTTCTCTAATATATTCTATTTGTTTCCTAATCCTTTGCCATTAAGTTGGATAAACCAACTGGATTCAACAGATGCTCCTCATATGGCCACAAGATCCCAAATTTAGATGCTCATTTTGAGCACATATACTGCCTTGAAGTAGGCCATTTGTCTGCAAAATATGTGCTGGCTTTGACCACATGGCTGTATTGGAACATAAAAATAAGTTAATTCTTAAACGATTACTTCCTTTAACTTCTTTCTCTAGTTCTGGAGCTCTATCCTGTTTAGGAAGTCTTCAGGAGAAGCAGCTGACAAACGTAGCATTGAGGAAGCTTTCCTCTGATCACTCTACTCCTCCTTCAGGCTTGGATCTGCTTCTCTGGACAAGACATCCTTGCCCTTCTCTGGTCCAACCCATTCTGAAGTGTCTACTGTGAATACTGAGTCTTTTCATCCTGTCCCATCAGGACAGCTGATCTGATCAAGCCTGGAGACCATCCTCATTCTGGGCTGTGCTGTCCCTTCCCGAGTCCTCCCCCGAACTTCCACTGGAGCACCCACTTTCAAAGTGAAGGAGGCATTTAGACTCTCTAGAGGAGTCTTTAACTGAATACATTGACTTTGGTGATAGGGAGGTGTCCCCCAGATCATTCCTTTAGGTGTCTTTTTTTGATGAAATACTCAAACTTTTTAGACAGAAAGGTGGTTGGTCTTCTGACCCCCCCCCCCCTTTCCAGGAGAAGTCACTATTTCTCGAGGTTTTTGGAGCTGGTTCAGCTACATCTTTGGTAGTCCCTCCCCCACCAGATGAGATGGTAAACCTCATTTGCTGGGCTTGGAAGGATCCAGATGTCTGAGCCTATTTCCAAGACCAAACAAATACCTTGCTGCACAGGAGTATAAGGCTCATTGGAACAAGAGTCCCCCAGTGGAAGCTATGGTGGTTGCTGCAGCAACCAAGAAAGAGCTTGTGGAACAGAATTATTCTGTCTGTCCCCTAACAGAGACCTCAGGACACTGGACAGATTTTGGAAGCATGTCTTCACTTCAGTGATCTTTGTTCTCAGTTCACTGAATTATTTAGGACATGTTATTAGAGATCAGGTGGAATTGATAAGGAGTTTTCAAATATCTTCTTGGGGTCCATGTTTGTGGAAGACAAGAAGACTATTTCTTCACAAGTGGCCACACTCCAGTCCATGTTGAATATTTCTGAGACTGATTTCCCATGCCTCAGAGGGAGCTTTGTGAGCCGCGGGTTCAGGACTTCCCATAAGAATGTTCACCTGGAAGCACCTTTATGACTTTGTGGAGCCCTTCAAGTCTTCGTTTATCAATGCCCCCTTTGATGAATCCAACTTGTTTGGCCGTAAGGTGAAGGATACTCTCTAAGAGAAAGCAGGATGGAAAGACATGGTTTGCTGTGGGAATCAATTTTTCTACACCTCAAAAGACATTCTCTGAGAACCAGAGAGGAGGCGGAAAGATGCGTTTCCAAAAGACACGAGGTTCTTCCCAGGACTACTGTGGAGACAGACCCCCCCCCCCCAACAGAGGGGAAGTCTAATGGAAGACATTACCCTGTGGCAAAAATGGCTTGCAACATCAGGGCTTCAGAAGTCCCTTTTCTTTGAAGCCCTTTCAGCTCCCCTAAAGAGTTGCCTGACTGCTGCACTCTGGATGCAGTTGGGAGGTGCTTATCCCTGCACCCAGAAACCGTGATAGCCATTAATAAAGACACTTGAGTGCAGAGTATACAATGCAGAGGCTGAGGTTACATGTCAGTTTCTCTTCTGCCTCCTCAGCATAACAAAAGAATTCTTGACATTCCACTCAGTCAGAGGAAGGCAGCAACCGTAGAAATAAAAAAGCTGCTAAGAAAAAGGGCCATCCAAGCAGTCCCCTGAGGCCAACAAGGATCCGGAACCTACAGGAGGTTCTTTTTAATACCAAAGAAGACAGGGGACCTAAGACCAATTTTAAAACCTAGCAGTGTAAATCAGTTTGTCTTACACTCAAAGTTCCAGATGGTCACGGTTCAGTTAGGCTGATTGAATGTGCTTTATAGATCTCCAGGACAACGCACTACCATATGATACACAGTTGCTCCAGGAGATATCTACGCTTCTGTATGTGAGCCTGTCCCTCTCAGTTCAAAGCCCTGTCCTTTGGTCTCACCATAGCCCCTAAGGTGTTTACCAAGTGCATGGCAGTAGTAGCAGCTCATCTGAGGCTGCACGGATTCTAGGTGTTTCCTTAAATAGAAAACTGACTTCTTTCCGCTTTCACCAAGGCATCATCATCAACCCCCTTTTTCCCATTTTCTACATGGAATCTGGGTGTCGTATCATCTGTCGCAATCTCTCTATTCATTGCCACTTTCCTGCCTTCTTTGATACTTTTGCCCGACTGTCGCTGGTCTCTCACACAATCTATCCACCTCTTTGCCAGGCACCTGTGTTTCCTCTTGCCGTCTTTCTGTCTGTCCCGAATCCTCTTCACCAGACTGTCTTCTGCTTTTCTGCACATGTCCCTGAGCCACCATAATCTATTCTCTTTCAGCTTGTCTGCAATTCGAGCTAGTCTGGCTTCTGCTCCTATGCCTTGTCTTTGTGTGTCCCACAGTGTGCATCCTACCACCCATCTTGGGCACTTCATCTCCATGACCCCTAGCTTGTTCAACTGCTCTGGCCCAGGTTTCTGTACCATACAGTAGGACTGGTCGCACCACTGTTTTGTACACCTTACTTTTCAGCTTCTTTGGCATTCTTCTGTCACATGCTACACCTGACACTCTGTGACAGTTGGCTGCAGCCCCTTTTATTCTAGCTTTGACCTCCTCATTCAGACTTCCCTTCTCCTAAACCACTCCTCGCAGACATTTTAAGCTGTTTAACTGTTTCACTATCTTCCCTTCTATCTCATTTCTCTGCCCTTCACCATTTGCTGCCATTGCAGCTGTCTTATCTGTACTCCATTTCATCCCATGTGCCTTCAGTTTTGCATTCAATTCTCCTGTCCTTTGCTGAAGTTCTTGCTCAGAGTCTGCCTGTAATGCGTCATTGTCTGCATACAGCAACTTTTTTGTATTCCCTCTGACCTGTTGGTAATGTAGTCCATCACCAGTATGAACAGCAATGAGCTCAGAGCTTAACCCTGGTGCACACCCACTTCTACTGGGAACCCCTCTGTGAGACTGAACACTGTTCATACTTGAGTCATTGGGTCCTTGTACATAGCCTGCACTAATTCTACCAGTGTTTCTGGGACTTTGAACCACAAAAAGACTGGTTAAGTCCACTTTCTTGGGACCTTGATAAATAATTTCTCCAAGTCTGCTTCCACCAGGACTTAGTGATTCAAGCCATGGATTACTTGCCCAATCTGTCTCTTCAACTGGGCATCACAGTAAGCTATGGCAAGTCTCTGCTGTCTCCAACTCCAGTCTTGGAATTCATTGGTGCCTGTTTGGATACGGTAACACAGGTTACAAGTTTACCACAGACAAGATTAGACAGTCTACGGAACCAAGCTATACACATTTTCTCATCCTTCCCCCTCCAACCAGGCAGGTGTTGCAGCTCTGCAGTTTAGTGGCAGCTTCAATAGTACTGGTATGGTTAGCAAGGTTTCACATGAGAGTTCTGCAGTGGACCCTTACAGGGTAATGGTAAATTAGGCACCATCCTCTGATGGCACCCATTCGAATTACAGATATTTGTAAACAACAAACAACTTAGTAGATTCAGACATGCAAGTTTTTTCTGGGCCACCCTTTTATTGTTCCTTCAACAAAGGCCATGGTGACAGTGGATGCCTACCAACTAGAGTTGGGGGAGGGGACATTACTTGGGAAAGACAGTCCAAGGCATGAGGTCTCAGAGGCCGTTCTTCACATCAGTATCTTAGAAGTGAGAGCATTTCTGTTGGCGTTGCAGGGTTTCCATCATGATCTTCCTCTAGGAATGATTGCTGCCCAGACGGACAATATATCTTTAGTCTGGTACATCAACAAACTGGGTAACCTGGTCTTACCCACTATGTCGAGAGGCAGTGAGTGCTGCAATAGGTGATCTCTTCCAATGGCAATGCATATTCTGGGGAAGTCCAATGTACTAGTAGACAAACTGACCAAGTCCAATTGGTGGAAAGGATTTTTCACCAATGGGGCCAACCATGCTTCAACCTCTGTGCTTCTCCCCTCAATTCCAAGTGCAGCAGGTACTTTGCCTTAATCCTTTCAGAGGGGGAGTCACAGAGAGAAGCCCTGATTTATGATTGTCCTCACCCTGATCTTCTATATGCATTTCCCCCCCAACGTCGTTATTCCCAAATTTCTCCAGAAAATATTTCAGTGGAAGAGCAAGGTAATCATTTTTGCTCCATTCTGGCCACGACAAGTGTGGTTCCCCTTTATGTGCCTTTATCTTGTTCACCTTCAGTTGGTACTGGATCCTTCTTATGACTTTCTTTCTCCCCCATCTGGGTTGCCTCACCTGGATATTGGAATCCTCAAGTTGACTGCATGGATTCTCCAGTTCCATTGTTGGCTAGAAACTCCACACTTTCTTCCCCAGTTTGTCACATCCTTAGATTATCCTAGAAACTTTTTACCAGGAATATTTATAGGAGCAAATGGAAAAGATTTCATGTTTGTATCTTCCGTAGACAATTAGACCCATTTTCAGGACCTATTCCAGCTATGCTTGCCTTCCTTTCTTCCATTTCCAATAACAGAACTAGTTATTCGACAATTAAGGTCCAAGTTGCTGACATTCAAATTTCCACCTGGGTGAAAAACTTTCTTTTTTGGTCTCTCTGAAAATTGTGTAAGGCCTTTCTTAAGGGTACGTTTTTATTTTGACCTCTCATTAAGGATCCCACTCCTCCATTAGGTTTAACAGTTTTTCTAGCTTTGACCCAACCTCCCTTTGAGCCTTCAGCCAAGGCAGATTTACAGTTTTTGTCATGGAGAACTCTCTCCGATTGCCATCACATAGGCTAGAGAGGTATCAGAACTCCAGGTGCTTTCTTCCCACCCACCATATCTGATTTTTCATAAGGACTGTATACCTTCAGAGTAACTGGCCCTTCCTACCTAAGGTAACATCCGAGACGAATATTGACTAGTCCATCAATCTACCCATTTTCTTTATGAATTCCAACAGGGGAAAATACATGCTGCCATCTGTTTGATGTTCATAGGCTTAGATTCTGTAGTGACAAAACTAAAGGTTTCAGAAAATCAAATTGGTTGTTTCTTTTTCCAAAGCTAAACTGGGTAAAGCAGCATCTAAAGTAACCTTGGTTAGATGGCTAACTGACTGCATTGCTTTTGTCTATAAAAATAAAGGATTGTCATTGCCCAAACCACCTAAGACCCATTCCATCAAATCTATAGCCACATCAACTGCCTTTTGGTCCAGACCCTATAAATAACATTTGTGCAGCTGCCGTATGGTCCAGTGCTTGTACCTTTATAGCTCATTAGAAATTGGGCATCTTATGTAGGAAAAGGGCAGAATTTGGCTCTGCTGTACTCCGGAATATCTTTCCTTGAGGGCCACCTAGGGTTACTCTAGCTAGAGACTCCGTCTTATCATTTGAGAAACAGATGGAAAAGACAACATTAGGTATAACTATGTACTCACCATAACTCTGCATCTGTGTTGTCCGTTTTCATCCTTCCTCATTTTCCTGCCCTCCCACACCTTTGTAGTTTCATAATCTCCTAGTATGTTCTGAGTTGTATTTCCTGTCATTCTTGCTGCATGAGCTCCAAGTTCCTCCTCCTCCTTTATCTTTATGCTGTAGTTGGTGTACCACCTGTTTCAGGATATCATAATGGTTGGTTGTCCTTTTACATGTATTGGTTAGCAAAAATAGAAGTCAAACTCTAAGGAGAAGAGAGGATTATGGGTAAGGGGAGGAGCTCGAGCTAGGGAGCCTAAAGTCTAAAGAAGTGGCCAAGGCCAGATCTGAGGTCAAATCTGAGACCCATTAGTTAAGGAAGGACAAAACCAGACTACACAGATGCAGTGCTTGGGTAAGTACATAACTACACAGATGCAGTGCTTGGGTAAGTACATAACTACACAGATGCAGTGTTTGGGTAAGTACATAACTACACAGATGCAGTGTTTGGGTAAGTACATAACTACACAGATGCAGTGCTTGGGTAAGTACATAACTACACAGATGCAGTGCTTGGGTAAGTACATAACTACACAGATGCAGTGTTTGGGTAAGTACATAACTACACAGATGCAGTGCTTGGGTAAGTACATAACTACACAGATGCAGTGCTTGGGTAAGTACATAACTACACAGATGCAGTGCTTGGGTAAGTACATAACTACACAGATGCAGTGCTTGGGTAAGTACATAACACAGATGCAGTGCTTGGGTAAGTACATAACTACACAGATGCAGTGCTTGGGTAAGTACATAACTACACAGATGCAGTGTTTGGGTAAGTACATAACTACACAGATGCAGTGTTTGGGTAAGTACATAAATACACAGATGCAGTGCTTGGGTAAGTACATAACTACACAGATGCAGTGCTTGGGTAAGTACATAACTACACAGATGCAGTGTTTGGGTAAGTACATAACTACACAGATGCAGTGTTTGGGTAAGTACATAACTACACAGATGCAGTGCTTGGGTAAGTACATAACTACACAGATGCAGTGCTTGGGTAAGTACATAACTACACAGATGCAGTGCTTGGGTAAGTACATAACTACACAGATGCAGTGCTTGGGTAAGTACATAACAACACAGATGCAGTGCTTGGGTAAGTACATAACTACACAGATGCAGTGCTTGGGTAAGTACATAACTACACAGATGCAGTGCTTGGGTAAGTACATAACTACACAGATGCAGTGCTTGGGTAAGTACATAACTACACAGATGCAGTGCTTGGGTAAGTACATAACTACACAGATGCAGTGTTTGGGTAAGTACATAACTACACAGATGCAGTGCTTGGGTAAGTACATAACTACACAGATGCAGTGCTTGGGTAAGTACATAACTACACAGATGCAGTGTTTGGGTAAGTACATAACTACACAGATGCAGTGCTTGGGTAAGTACATAACTACACAGATGCAGTGCTTGGGTAAGTACATAACTACACAGATGCAGTGCTTGGGTAAGTACATAACTACACAGATGCAGTGCTTGGGTAAGTACATAACTACACAGATGCAGTGCTTGGGTAAGTACATAACTTCTATTTTCTTTCCAGTTATCTGTGGCTGTCTTTTGCTGTTCTACCATCAAAATACAACTGGCATCTATTTCCAGTTTTCATAATTGTTTCCACAACTGTTTTCTAACGTTACACCATCTTTACAAAGCCTCCCTGAAAAGAGCTCTTTCTACATACTCCAATAATAGATCCTACCCACCCCCCCCCCCCCCACTGGGACTGCAATTTTTTTTATTGGAGACCCCTTACTCTAAAACCTTTATTGCGGCACAGAGTTTAGAATTGTGCCATTGAGAACTTTGTGCTTGGTTGCAATCACATCATCTTGAAAGAATTTCAGAACGCCATGCATTTTTGCTGCTCTTCTGGTATAAATCAGTGATAGTGGTTCTACAAAAACCTCTAGCAGTTCTGCGAACCATGTCCTGTGTAGAAAAATTATTATATTTTATTTCTGTACTTAAGTTAAAATACAAAACCATCCTGGTAACCGTGTATAGGCAAAGAGTTAGGGACATATTAAATAAAAGACCAGCTCTGATTGAGTTTATAGTTGTCTACAAAACAAGCTACAGTAAAAAAAAAAAAAAACCTTGATTAGCAGGGTATGGAAAACAATGCAAGATAAGTTGTGTCTTTTGGCTTTTCCCGGTTAGGGGTCGCCACAGCGGAACTCCGGTCCGCTAATGATTGGCAGTTGATTTTTACGTGCTGAGTTGCTGGCCCTAACGCACAACCTTCAATGAAGGTACGCCCATTCACGCAGGTCTCCACAGAAGACGCTCTAGCTGAGAATCGAACGGGACAACGTCTTACGGCAAGATAAGATTAGAAAAGACTAAAGCGAGACTGGAAAGGCAGTATACAAAGAAACAATGGCAGGATTTGTTTGGCTCCCAAGTGTGCAATAATCTAGAAGGTTTAGAATTTTTGCATAGAAGTATTTGTATCCCTCAGGTAGATTTAAGATAATTTTCCCTCTGGTTGATGGCAAATTGTTGGTGGTGGAGGTACCCAAGAACTTTTTTTTTGTGTGGGAATGCAGTGAGTTGGTAGATTGTAGAAACTCCCTGCATGAATCTTTGTCAGAAATTTTTTTTGTGGGGGGGATAAATTATTTGAACTGAAAAATTATTCTTTTGAACTGAATTGTCTAGACACATTAACACTCAACTAAGTTTACTGCTGTTTGCTGCCAACAAAAGTATTTACTAGGAAAGTGAAAGCAAAAGACAACTATAACAAAATTGTTTATAATGTTGTAAAGCAAATAAAAAAAAAAATAGGGTTATTAAAAGCGAAGAAATGAGCTAGATAAAAATAAGTGGATTCTGTGAGAACAATTGGAGAGTAATGTTCAGGAGGAGTGATACTTCAGGCAAGGAAGGAGTGAGCAAATTTATTTTACTTTAATTTGTATGATGTGTACAGTGGACCGTTGTTGTATTGGGTTGTTTTGCCTTAATTTAATTGTATACTGACCCATCACTATGCAATGTGTGATGTTATGGAAGTTTAAAAGAAATGTGTATACAAAAATGGCCTGAAGCACTCCTTTTGAAAACAAACACACTTGCAGTGTCATGGCATGGTGGTGGTGTTGCTTTAACAGCATTGACCTTCAAGTGGTATGTGCATTAACCAATCAGTGTGCAAGCTTAAAAAACAGTGAAGATTCAACAGAGAAGGGCTGGATGTTCTTCGTGTTTCACTGTTGCAGTCATTACATTTAGGTTATCTGCTTGCAGGTAGCCCTCAGCCGGCCTGAATATCAAAGTCTTGGGTCATGCGTCGGATGCTCTCTCTTCTTCCATGACGTCAGGTCGTCAGGGGTATAAAGCACACAGCCATTACATCAGTCTTTCTTGCTGTGCGGTGCCCTAAGCAGAAGCAGTTCGCAAGTGCCAGTTGGCCGACTCTCGAAATTTTTGTTTTCGCGTTTCAGAACCGAAGTCTTCAAAAAAGCTCATTACCCCATTGGGGATCCTTTTTCTTGCTCTGAATCGATGTCTGTAAAAGTTAACAATTGTATTACCTGTGGAAAGCAAATACCTCATAAAGATTTTAATTTGTACTGCATTCCTTGCGTAGGCCCAGACCACGACGTCCCACGCTGTCGGTTTTGTGCCTTATTCAATCCTCGAACTATTCGTCTGTTCATTTTTGCATCAAACTGTTTCGGTTCTCTGTTTAACTATCCAGAAATAGCTTCGGGAAGCCATCCGACTACCGACATTTCGAAAAAACGTAAAGATAAAGACAGACTGCATAGGTCCAAAGCTGTGGACACAACGCTTCCGTTAAGCAAGTCGCCAGTACTCAGGCGCTTTCACAGCCCCTGATACCCGCTACTTCAGATTCGCAGGCCTCTACTGAGACCCATTCGGAGTCTGGTATGCCTCGAGATGCTTCTTCGACCATGGAACCTGCGGATGTCTCTACCTTGGATGGGTCCGGAGCCGCTGTGCAGGCACCGGCTTCTGAGGGTTTATTCAGGAATACTGACTTACATTTCAAACTGATGCCATCTTGTTCTTCTTCTTGAAGGCCTAAAACTCTACTCACGCCTAGAAAATGGATGTCCAAACCACATGGTCAGGCCCATATGCCTAAAAAACAAATAAGAACGTCTGAAGACCTTATTACTTTAATTAGGGGTAGCCAGCCTTCACCCTCTGAGACCTAGAACTGATTTTCCTTCTGATTATTCTGATCAGGATTCTGAAATTTGTTTCTTCTGATTACCAGGATTTGCCCTTATCTACCTATGAGGATTCTGATGCAGAGGACTCCATTCCCTCTGCTTCTCCTCCAAAAGATTTTTCTTTTGGTGAAACGTTGCACACTCTTAGGGAGCATTTCCGCTGGGAAAGCCAGGATTACTCTGACTCCAAAAAGAGGCTTAGGGAATTCTTACTCCTACCTCAACACAGGCCTTTAGCTATCTCTCCTGTCCTGGACATTGTAGATTATGCCTTCTTGGAATCTAGCCTGGCCCCAGACACTTTACCTCCAGCTCCCAGAAAACCTGACCGGTATTAGAGTACTCTCATAAGTTCCTCTTCAAGAATCCTGCTGTGGACCCAGAGACCATTTCCCAGGGACCTAAAGGCATTACAAAAATCCTACCCCCTCTGCTAGAGATTCCAGGGCCTAGGACAGATGGGGTAAGAAGGTATACACTTCTGCAGCTTTCTCCATTAGGGGCTTAAATTGTCTATTTCATATGTTAAAGCATTAGCAGCATATTATGGGACTACTTAAACAGAAAATTATGTTGATTCCTGACTGTGCTGAAAATAAAGAATTACAGGATTTAATGCATTCTGCTGAACAAGTTGGTAAACATACTTTGCAATGTGATTTTGACTCTCTAGAAGCATCTTGCAGGGCTGCTGTCACTGGGTCTGTTCTTAGAAGGCACGCTTGGCTTAAGGAGCAAAATTTACCAGATCATGTTAAAGCTAAATTACTGGATGCTGCCTTAAACCAAGACTGCCTGTTTGGCAACAAAGCAGAAGTCCTTAAAAAGATGGAGGAAAAAGCTAAATCTATGCAAACTGTTAGATTTCCTGGCAAGTACAGCCTCCTAGATTTAGTAGGCATTGGCCTTCTAAGAATTGGTCCTTTCCTCTCTCTACCAGGCCTTCTCAGTTCAAACCCAGGAACAGCAAACCACCTAGGCTACAGTCTCAAGGTACTCACAGGCCTAAACAGTGGGGGGCTCCCACTTCCAAAGCTGGAAGTAGTAAGGCACCCTCCTTGGGAAAACTGTCACACTGACTTAACCTTAAACCTTCCAAACCCTGCTTAACTGCCTGCTCCCTTAGGGGGAAAGATTGCCCTGCATGCAAAAAACTGGGAACTCATAACCCAGGACAAATGGGTTTTAAATATGGTTTCCCAATGATACAGATTCCACTTCTACAACTTACCAACCCCAAACGGTTGGCCAGTCCTACCCCCAAATGAGTGAGCAGAGGCTCAACAGCAGGTTCTCTGTCTTCTAAGTATCAGAGCTATTCAACCTGTCCCAGCAGAAGAAAGGGGACAAGGTTTTTACTCAAGACTTTTCCTGGTACCCAGAAAAGACCGCTCCTGGTGTCCTATCCTGGACCTCTCCATTCTAAACATCTTTTTGGTAATCCCAAAATTCAAAATGCTAACTCTTCATCAGCTGCTTCCTGTGCTAGGCAAAGATGCCTAGTTGGCAAGCTTAGACTTGAAGGAAGCTTACCTGCACATTCTAATAAGGGAATCTTGCAAGAAATACCTACGCTTCAGAGCAGGCTACATGCACGATCAGTTCTCTGCACTTCCCTTTGGCTTGGCTACTGCGCCCAGGGTATTCACAAAGTGCCTAGCTCCAGTCATTGTGTTTTTCAGGCAAAGAAATATTTAAATATACCCATACCTGGACGATTGTCTAATTCAGGCAGAATGCCAGGACATGCTACTAAATCATCTGGCATTCGTAAAGAAACTTCTAACCTCGCTGGAGTGCACCATAAACGAAAATAAATCTCCTCTAGTACCCTGCCAACAAATTGTATTCCTGGGAGCAAGCTTGAACACAACTTCCCAGATGGCGTACCTCACGTCAGAGAAACAAGTTTATTTGACAGCCTACTTCAAACTACTGGCCACAAAGACCCAGCTATATCTGCAAGGAAAATCCTGCAAGCCCTTGGGTTCATGGCCTCTTGCATTCCACTAATTCCATATGCAAGACTGCATATGAGGAAACTACAATGGTATCTAAAAAGCCTATGGTGTCAACATTCTCAAGACTTGGAATCAATGATCCCTATCATTCCTTGTATAAAGACAAGAGTTCCTTTGGTGGGCAGAGGCCTGCTACCACAACAAGGGACTGCCATTCACTCTACCCCCTGCCGCCCAAACCCTAACAACAAGACACATCAGACTATGCATGCGGGGCTCACTTGGCAGGGAAGTGCATTCAGGGCAAATGGAAACAGAGTCAAATGCACTTGCATATCAATCAAAAAGAAATGTTAGCTGTACAGAATTCCCCTGACAGCCTTCAAGGACCACATTCTTCCAGGACAATTATTGGTAAAGACAGACAACACCACTGTTATGTGGTACATAATCAAGCAGGGGGGAACCCACTCGTATCCCCTCTGCAGACTAGCCATGGCTCTGTGGAACACAGCCTTGAGCTACCAAGTGCACCTACAAGCTCAATTCCTGCCAGGCAAGCTAAATTCACTGGTGGACAACCTAAGCAGAAATCTCATGGACCCACACAAGTGGAAACTGGAACCAAAGATGCTCAACATTTTGAGAAACAAATGGGGGAACCCAGAGATAGACCTGTTTGCCTCCCCTCAGAACTACCAATTGGACAAATTCTGCACAAGGATTCCCCACAGTCAAGCTTGGAAAAGTGGATGCCGTGTCCTTCACCTGGAAAAGCCTCTCAGTTTATGCCTTTCCCCCTCTGCCTCTCCTCTCAAAAGTTCTGCTAAAAATCAAACAGGACAAACAAAGGACAATACTGATAGCACCAGACTGGCCATGCCAGCACTGGTACCCCCCTCTTGTGCAGTATGTTACTGCTGGAACCATGGTACCTGCCTCAGACCCCCTCCATGCTGTCCTAGCAGGAAGGCCAGATTCTGCATCCCCAGCTTCAAACCC